>NW_004797778.1:303483-321123 GCF_000002075.1 Aplysia californica | reverse complement strand
CCAAAAAAAAAATATTTAAAAAATTAGAAAGATATTGCCCAATGCCAGAAAGATGCCAGTTGCTTAGATTTCATTATTTTGACGAGCGCCTGATTTCACCATGATGCCTCACATATATTATTTTTCTCCAACATCACTCCACCTCGCTCTCCAGGCACGACAGACCTGCATGGAGGATCTGACCGAGGGATGTTCTCAGGTGGATACCCCGGAGCTCAGGTCCTACCTCAAGGACAGGTATGGTCCTTAAATTGTAAATGATAGCATCATCTCCCGGTCTTAGCTGGGTGGTTGGAGTCAAGGTGCCATGCCTGATAGGTCCAACTTTGTTTCTTTCCCTCTGTTGTTCATGTCTGTCTTGCTCTTTCCCAGCACTTAACTTTTTCAGTATGTAGGCCTAAGGAATTCCCCAATTTAATGCACCCACTTTAAGTGTTCCCTTAAAATGGCTTTACTTCCTTCAAATATTGATAAATTTGTTTGTGTTTGCACTCAGACTGTTTATAGTTGGACTGAGAATCACAATGATATGTGTGATAATAGGCAATAATTGTAGCACAGGACCAGGTGTAGGTTTGGGGATGACAAAATCGGTACTCGAAAAAGCCACTTAGGTGGCACCCGGAATCAAAGAGTTAAAATGTGGGTTGCCCTATCAGTGTACTGTATTGTCTTTATTCCAAGCCGTAGATCTGAAAAAAGATGGTGGAGATCAAAATTATTATGATGATGAACCTTTACTAGTTTCTGATTTGACCTAGTCTTCATAACATTTTCTGTTCTACATTTCCATCTGCACAATTGTTCAGTGTAGTTGGATTTATAGATTGATGGGCTAGTGAATAAATGGGTGAATCTATGGTTACATGTGTGGGTGAATAGGAAGACAGACAGATAGATAAATAGATATTGAAGATTTGGAGATTGTTATAGGTCGATGTGTTATTAGATTAGCTCAGAAAAAAATGGTAGGATTTCTAATTCTATGCTTTGAAATATGAGAAGTATAATTACTGCCATATCTTTTCCATAGAATCTTCTAAAAGCAGGCAACTGTTTTACAATCAATTTTGTTTCAGCTCTGATGTGGATTTCACTCTGGAAATAATTGGATGTGACAACAGGTGGGTGGAGCAATAATTATAACGATTCTTTTAAAATGAAGATTTTTGCTAGCTGATCTTATGTAGTATGGTTCTGTGACAACTGAAAATGTTTTGTCATTGCAGCACCATGATTTTGAAATCCATAACTTGTAGCGTTCCAACTTTTCACTGATTTTTTCTACATAGCCTTCAAGTAAGAAGACATTTTGCTCTCTCAATTATCAAAAACAATTTAATGTCAAAACTCTAATAAAAACGCTTAAATTTTTCACTGTACACACATGTTTTTTTTAGCTCTTGCAGTGTGTCAAGTGAATAGTTTAGTAAAAAGCAAATTCGTGAATGTGTTTTTTTGCATGGTAGCTAATGATTCTTTTCAGTTGTTTGTTGCAGACTTTCTTTTCCATTATTGGTCTTAATTGACAAGAATAGTAACCCATTTCAGGTCATATTTACTTCTCTCTCTCTCTCTCTCTCTCTCTCTCTCTCTCTCTCTCTCTCTCTCTCTCTCTCTCTCTCTCTCTCTCTCACTCTCTCTCTTTCTTTCATTATTTCTCTCTGTCTTATCCTTATAAGCTCTCAGCGCTGATAGTAATACCATTTGATCTTCTTATAACCCTACAGTTGCAGTGATTATATTGAAAGCTCTTCTCAACTCAATTCTCAACTGCTTTTGCTTGATTATGAATATCACCATGCATACAATTGCTGCTTGCATGCTTAGTTGGAAGGGTACCAGACTTTTGTGTGACAGACAAGAGTTTGAAGAATCCATTTCTGAAGTTGAGATCTTTTACTCCTAACCCGCACCCCCCACTCTTCCCTAGGGCTTCTACCCTTCCCAGTTAGGATGTTCCTCAGAAAACTTGTGATCTATAGTCTAGCACTTACTTCCTTGTCTGTTATACAGTGGTGAGGTTGTGGAAGAAGGCGAGTACATCCCTGTGATGAAGTACATTTGCCTGACTCTCCATCGCATCCCGCCACCACCCGGCTGTTCTGGGGGGGAAAAGACGCTCATGTTTGCAGAGAGTTTCCTAGATTCAAGACTGTTTGTGAGAGGTGGGATAAATTTATTATGATGACAACCTGTTGCGCATGTTTGCTTTGAATGGAGATTCTTGTTTCTACTAACTGTAATATATGTTTGCATTTGATTGTTACTGTACATAATATTATAAAAGCCTACTGTTTTTGCTCTTGTAAATGAAAATGCAAAATTGAAATTTTAAAAGATTTTGGTATAACAGTAAAATTTCTTTTCTAGGTCTCTTGGTTATTCCATTCTCTACTCTTGGGTTTACTTCTGATTTACAATTGGTCGCTTTTAAGTACAAGGGGGCTATCCCGAAAAATGCTGTTTTGAGAAAATCGAAGGTAAAGTTTTTGCCCCTTGTTCAGTCTTTTTAAAAGACAAGGAAAGTTTTCTCTATAACCAAAAAAATATACTCACCAATGAAACCAAACTTCTCCTACAGGTAAGGCAATGCCCACTTTTGGTGTAGGTCAAGATTTCTGGAAATCCCCGAAATCTGGGTTAGCCCGCTTGTCCTTAAAAGCGACCAGTTACACTGTAGTATGGCCTGTTTTGAACTTGCAGTGATGTATGCCGAATTTTTCTTGATGTAATCAAGCATGCACTTTAATCATTCTGTTTTCATTGTTCATGAAATTTCTCTGTCAGAGTGCCCAGACGTTAGCTCAGACTTCTTGATTGTGACTTCTTGTGTCCCACGTTTTCACTTATGGAGCGTAAGTCTGTGTGTTGGCTAAACAGCTATACTTAACAAAACAGCATGGATCAGGAGCATGGGTTTTTATTTCTTTAATTTTAACAGAAATAATTTGAAAGGAAAGTGTAGCTTTCCTCAAATTAGTCCAGCTACTTGTAAGCTTTTATAAGCACATTGCTTATATGTTGATGCTACTACATGTACATGTATTAGATACCGAATAGCTCAAAACTGGCTTTTACACCTGTGATTTGTTTTTTAAGAGACCTAAGAAAGTCACCGTCATTAAGTGTCTTAATGTAGAGTCAGGGTGAAAATTATCCAAAAATGAAGAAAAAAATAGATTTTATTTCCTTGGAATTTTCCCAAAAAGATTGACCCATTCAAATCAAGAATCTGATTTAAATTATAGTGTAGGTGCAAAAAAAAAGAAGTATCTTTTCGAAAAGACTCATAGATCTACTCCTATACTGCCATGGGCATGTGAACATAGTAAGGTGAACATCATAAAAGTTTGCAAGTCAACAAAATGCACTATTTCCAGTAGTTGCTGGTTGTTCAATAAAACTAAAACTTGTTTTGTCTACATGTGTTCTTCTATGGCCCAAGGTCACCCCATGCTCTCGCATATAAACATTATGCTACTATCTTAAGGTCTTGGAGGAACTGAAATCTTAAATGACTTAACATTCATCTTGATGAATCCCTTTGTTTTCCTTTTGTAATGCGATGCTTCACTTCTCCTTATGCCTGCATGTCAAAACTAGTGTTTGAACAGACTGGTATTCTTGGCCTTGTTTTGTTTTACAAATGATCCAAGGCTCAGTTCAATATTTCTTGTACTTTTTGCATTGTCTGTACTTAACTTCTCTGGTTCCTTTGAATGCACTGTATTAGCCAGTCTCATTCTTTAGAATTGACTAATTACTATTATATAAGCAAAATTATTACAAGGTAATATTGCATTTGTTAATTTAGTCTTATGAGGGATAAATAATTTTATCTTGTCTTTTCTTTCTCAACTTATCTATTATTTTCTTATCGTTTTCTTATTATTCTCTAGTCTGAGAGAAATTTGACAAAATGTACTGAGTCTGGTCTGTATCCCACAGGCCCGTGGACACAGCAAGAAGCGGTCTGTATCAGCGCCAGCACTTCCGTTTGACCACTGGGGCGAACACTTGATGACCCACGATGACATAGAGATGGCTACCACTTGGCCTGCTCTTCTTCCGCCTGAGAAAGGTGTCGTGTCTACTTTTTTTACTGTGCCCACTGTATTTTTCAGTATAACTCTAATATCTTTTGTCACATTCATGTCCGTAATTGCGTTTTTTTAGTGAGTCTACCTGAGTGGTATATTACATTCTCTTAAGACAAAAAAAAAGCCATTGAAAGTGCGCTTTTTGTGAGTCGACTGAAAATAGCTTATGAGTGAAAGAAGTACTTTGTCACTTCGTAATGAAGGAAGCCTAGGTCTGCCTACATAAACTTGAAAAAAATAACCTGCATGAGACTGTTGATATTTTGATCAATACAAATAGGTAAGAAAACATGGAAAAACTTCCAATGGCTGTTTAAAAGACAGGAGAGATTGCACTTTTTTGCAAAAGAACAGCTGCATGTAAATTTAATTTAATCACTTGCACTGTGGGAAGGAAAAAACCAGAATCAATTACCCATGGGAGCTAGTGAGGAAAAAGGAATAACGAGAATGAAATTCCATGAACATTTTTTTTCTTTCTTCAGCCCCAATGAACTTTTTGAACTGAAGTTTTGCTTGTGTGTTTATTTTAGTTGACATGTGTTTTAAGATTTGCTTGTTCTGGAACTTAAAATCTTTAGTTTTGTGGTCAAGAATATCCAGTGTAAAATCGAGGTTGACACTGTCTGTAATTCTTGTCTTTTGCTTTACACCTTCGTGACCTGTATGACATACACCATTTATCCTTTTCTAATACTGTGAAGCAAGTAAGCTGGTGCTATGAAGTGCTGTGTTCGTCATGCCTTGCAAAGCATGGGAAATCATTCCGACGAACGCTGTTTGTCATAGTTTGTATTCTACTTACTGCTTCTATTGGGTGCACTCCATAAAACTTATTGCAGATTCACATTCAGTGATTTTTTTTTTTCGGACTAAAAAATGTTTTCCTTTTACTGATAGCTAGTTGTATTTTCAAGCCGGGTCTAATTATCTAATTATAGGAAATCTTGCGCTTCTCTTTGTCCCTGAGAATCCAAAACTGCCCAGTCAAGCACAAACTGACCATTCGTCATGAAGTGGTTATGTGACCACCCGTACTCCCGTACTCAGTTGTAATGCATGCCCCATGTGTTTGCTACTCTTTTCCTGCCTCAGTATTCTTTTAAAACTTCTAAGATGATGCAGAATTTCTAAGGGTAGAACTCATATATATATATATATATATATTAATTAATAATCCTGCTCTTACACTTCTTCCACAGTTGTTTTGACAGTTTGGGAACACGGACTGTCTGTGGAGAGTCACTCTTATGGTTCCTTCATGATTCATGGGTCTCAGATGAAGTCAGTCTCTATGTATGATGGGGTATGTCATGTAGCAATCACAGAGCTATAGGCTGTTGATGTATATGAGCAAAGTGTGTAGATGATCATAAATCATTATGAACCTCGACAAGAATATTGTAAGACTTTTGCATATTTAAATAATTTCCTTTGCATTGATTTAAGTTATAACTTTTCAAAAGCAAAAAATGTTGTATAGTTTACAGTTTTAAGTGCTTTAGGCCCTACAGTATTTTTCTTCTGCATTTTGGACTTTTAGAAACTTATGCATAAGAATATACCACGCATTCATATGTCATGAACTTTTACCTTTTTGTGAATATTCCCAGAATTCAATGACCCAGGTAGCCCTGTTGTCCATTGTGCTCCGGCCAAATGCCACCTTGAGGGAACAGTTGCCGCCACATTTACTCATGGACTTTGACCAAATGGGACAGTGTCAGATTTTGTTGGCGGTCAGCCCTCACAGCAAGGCTCATACACAGCTCTATGGCAGTGTGAGTCGCATAATTTCATACCTCTGTCAGGTCAAATGATATCTACTTCTGCATGGTAGAACCCCTTCAGTGGAGGGTTCACTTTTGACTCAAAGCAGAATTTTTATAATAGCAACAATAATTCCAGCCTGTTTTTGTCTGTCTTTACCCGTTCGACTTCATCAGACTTGTTTGAGACAACTTACATTTCAGTCCTTTTTTCTAGATTTTACTATAACCATGTTAAGAGCTAAGCTGCCATATGAACAGATTGTTTGTGTATTCTTCATTCCTTTCCCATCTATTCTTTTAACTTTTTCCTGTTTCAACTTTAATTGCAATTCTCAATATAGCATGCCATCAGAAAATATTATTTCCTTTCCGTCTTCAAGATATATGGTATGGTAGGGGGTTTATACCCAAGTCAACACTCTTCATTATGTAAAACTAGGGCAAAACTTGGTGGGAGAGGATTGTTTAGGACTTTTTATTTTTGCTTTTCTGTTTTTCTGAATGTATACTCAGTACACGTTTTGACTTAATCATGAGATCATCACCAGTTTCAACAGTACAGTTCAATTTCTTCCAAATATATTTATCTAGGTGTTACCTCAGTGGAAGGATAACTCTCAGGTGCCAGAGGTGGAGAGACCAGAATGTCTGGACGGTGAACTTTGGCCTGTGTAAGTAAGGCCAGACCCTTTGGCCGAGGATCAAGAACTTATTTGTAGATGACCGATTATGACTTCAACCCTGAACTGTAAACTGTTGACTTAAAAAATTCTTTTGATCTGTGATAAAGTCTGGTAAATATGCAATTGTTACTTCTCCTGCTTTGTATTTGATTGAACTTCATTGGGCAAAATTCAGTAGTTGTTTTTATCATTTTGTATTCATAATCAGTTTAAGCTCATAACAACTACTAGCCTATGTATATGGAAAAAAGATTGTAAGACTACACACCATAAATTTTTTTTCATTGCTCTGATAAATTTGCTGCTTTCAGCCTCTGATTAATGCCAGTCCCGATCCCCAGTGAAAAATTGTAAAAAAATTTTAGTACTGATTTATAGTGTTTTATGATAATTTCAGCCACTTTTTTATCTGCTTTTTACTGTCCACCCTGTTGTTTCAGACATTCATTTTTACAACACAAACTGGATTCTGTATCAAAGGGTGCAGTTACTCCTTTGAAAAAAGTTGCATGCACCACTCCAGAGTTATTTGAGTGAGTATAGTTTGCAAAACTGGGATAAAATTGTTTGATGTCTTTTTTAGTGAATTAAAAGCTCATTGTAAACCCTTCATCATTAGGATGAAATTTGCAGGTTTGTTTATCAGCTCTCTGTTGTAAGTGTTATATGTAAGTTTTTGCTGAAGTAATTTTTTAAAGGCTATTTCTTTTTGCTGGATTAAGCTTGAATGTCAAAACTCAATTGATGCCGTCATGCCAGTCGCTTTTGTTCTCAGTTCTACTTAAAATTTATTGACTTTTGGCTATGCTATTTGAACTCTTAATCCTATCCGTACGTCATATTTAACTATCGTATCCATACGAAGTGGGACGACGTGCCCATGACTGTGCCACCGCTTTCAAATAGGAAAATAACTCGTTAATCCGACCCGTACGCTTTGCATAGCAGTCTGTCAAAATGATTTTTTGAGAAATACTGAAAAGAGGTCTTCGCACTGGAAATATTCTAAAATGTGAAAAGTTCAACCCCGGAGGTACAAAATGGCTCCAGGGCGTAGGGATAGGGTTAATATGTCTCCTGATATATACTTTTACCGGTATTTACTTTTGCTTGTTAATTCAGAATAACTGGGCCATATATCCCAGTATGAGTCTAACAGAGTTATTTGTAAACAATAGTCAAACACTGCTAAACAAAAATCAATAATGACAGCAAATACTATGCTAATGAAAAGAAATTAAAGCTCCTTTAACATCCTCAAGCCTGGCCACCCTACTGAATTTCAGGAAGTTGTTGAAATATTGAAATAAAAAGTTCTGTTCATTTATGAAATGATGTTTTGTGACTTGTGTTTCTATTTGACTTTTATTTAGAGAAGTTCATAGCATATAGAGACGTATAAGCCAACCGTTATTGTATTCGTTCACTTTACTTTTCTTTTGGTCACCAGCTACCTGCAACATTTGTCCATGAGTTCATGCCTCCGACAGCCTATCAATCGAGATGTTTTCCACTCTCTCACTTCAGAGACACAAAAGACAAAAGACTATGACAAGGTATTTTATGGAATAGGTTGATTATCCTTTTTTCAATTTTTTTTCACACCTCGGTCCTAGGGTTCTCTTGGATGAGGATTAAAAGTTCAAGAATCACATTGCACGGGTGAGAGATAGTTGGCAGACAAGAGTGAAAAAAAAGCCAACCTGCTCGGGATATATGCAAATTTGTGAGGAAATAAAATGTGATATGGGGTCTGTTCTGATTTCCTTTTGAAAAAGCAGCCAATACCAATTTGGAACAAACATTTTTTAAATGTTAGCTTTAAGTAAGGTTATTCTTTTACCTTACTTTTGAGAAAATGTTTCAGTTGAATGAATGGAGTAGTCGAAATTGTCAAAAACAGCCACCCATTGCTGAAACGAAAAGTGCAATGACAGTGTCATTATATTGTGAGAAAAAAAGCATGAGGGGGAACTGGGAGTGGCTATTTACACAGGTGATTATCTTATACAGGTGGCCATTGGAGCAGGTTCGACTGTTTGTTAGGAGTATCAACAGAGTATCAACAATAAAACACCTATCCCTTGGTAAATTATCTACAAACAGAAATGAAGGATGTGACTAAATGCTTTGCTCATAGAAAGTGCTTCTGTCAGATTTTTTTTATTGGTTGGATATGTTTTAGGTTTTTGATTTATCAAGATTCTTATTGCAATAACAAAATGTCTACCGAGTTTAAGGCCTTTGTGACTTGAGTCAACAAATTAAGAAACTCCAATCGTCTACTACCTTTTACCGATTTGCATCAAGAGAATGTCTCTAAATAATCTTTTAGAAATATTCTTCTTCTCTTTATGTCTCAAAAATCAAACGAGCTAATAAGTTTGTCGTTGTATGTCTTATGTGAGATTATTGAAATAATTTTTTTCTGCTATTATTTAACTTTATCAAATTTTATTGCTCCTCAGATCATTGTGACAATCATCACTGGCACCCCTGGCAGTGAGAAAGAGAGGCTCGGCACCTTGTTGACAACTTACAACAAGAATGTCATCAAGTGAGATCTCGTAGAATTTTAGTATCAACAAGCCCTGATTGCTTTATGAGTGACTTATAGTTTACTGCAGGCAGTGTGTTATGACATACGAACGGTACGACATAGTCAACGTTTTGCTACACGTGTTCACTTTTGTGAAGTTTTCCACTCTCAGTTCTTTCAAAGATTTACCTCGGTTACTGCTTGTGCTGGTTTTGTTTACCTACTTCTTGAGTCTTGGAACCAGCAAACTTTCCTTCGACAGATCATGAGTTGACAATTTTAAATTTGACTCTTTGCTTTCTGTTTGCTAAGAACATCATTACGACCATTTGTCAGAATGTGGATTAACACATTCTATTACTATTCAGTATGTTGCTGCAGTTTAGTGATTTAAGTCTTGTTGATGATAATGAAAGTGATTCAGAAGTATGAAGGTTTACCCCTTTGAGTGGGGTGCATAAAATTGCCGTATTCCTAGCCACTGGTACAGCAGTTAGCAAAACTCTATCCCCAAACTGGCCTGTCTAGGACAAAATGGGCACAGGAAACAGTGTTTACTACTCAGGACGTTATTGGTAATTTGGAAGGTCTTTCTGAATTAGATGCTGGTAATGACAAGGATTACCCTAAGTGGGATATGGAATGTGATTTTGACAAAGACACGAACGAAGGCGTAAATCACTCAGGAGGTCAGGCAGAGGGGCTCAAAGGGTTGATGATGATAGACTTGTTGAAGAAGAAATTGAGTTGATGAGTCAAAACAAGGATACTGTGGTCCTGACATAACTTTTTCATTAGCCACCGCTCAAATCATTTTAACTTGAAAGTACTGCTAATGTTTCCATTTTCTTCTTTCAATTTCAGACAATGTCATGCTTTCATATCATGTAATGCATTATAAACACTTTTTGGTCACAGGTGTTAACATTTTTCATAGAAAATTCACAAGATAAATAGGTTCATGAATGAGTTGTAATAAGTTTTTAGATCCTCTAGTTTCATACATTTTGAATAAGAATACATAAAATATGAATTTCAAACACTTCATCTTCCTCAGCTGGCTTGTATACAAGCAGCCTGAAGAATGTCGCGTTGACAGCAACTTCCTGTATCGTTCCATGACTTCAGCGGTAGAGTCACGTAACCAGTGGAAACTCACCAAGATCACAAGAGTGATCTTTATTGCCCCAGGGTATGTGACTCATTTTAAACTTTCCTCTCTGTTTTTACAGAATGCATTCACATTTGGCGAGCACAATGAGATGACAGTTATCATGTTTCGAAGAACTGGAAATATGTGACTGCGTTTGATGCTGTGTGTGGTTTCTGAACTGTAGTCACTTTTATGATACCATGATAATGTGAATCCTCCACTCGGTCACATTCCGTTGATGATAAATTCTATTCTGTGAAATAGCATTCCTTTCTTGGCTTTGTGTATGAGTCTAGAATCAAACTTGCTGTGACGGAAACTTATTTAAGTCTGCTGTCTGAGGATAAAAAAGGAAGACTTGCCTTGAACCAGGAGAACAGGAACAAGGCATCGACTGGCATAGAGCTGGGACCATTCTGGGAGGAAAAAGCCTGAAATTTCTCTAAGGTGGGGTAAATCCACTCTGTCAGGGCCCTCTTTTGGTACGCTATCTAAAATCGATATACATGTCACTAAATTAATCATTAAATTAAAACAAGTGAACCTATTACGATAGTTTTTAAATCTATTGAATGAACTCCCGGTTAAAGAGACCTGTTTTTGGAATGCTGAAAAATAATTTGACGTCTAAGTTTTGTAAAGGAATTTGGCCGAGCCGCTGCCAAAGGCTCACAGACACGATGGTTCCAACAGGGCAGCTTGCCGAAGATAAGGAGTTAATGCTTCCCAAACTTTTCTACTAATAGGGTCATCAGTAGCTGCTTGTGTTTCATAAACTTTCCCATAATGATTTTATTACAATCTTACGACGAAGATACAGACTGTAGTAATGCCTTGTACGTTGTTTTATATATTTGTTAAATATATTGGAAACTATTTTCATGTTTCGCAGTCTTAGGCCACTTTGAGTGTTTATGCTTTGAAAATTGAGAAGATTGTATCATGTTCCTGCATTAGCAGGATTTTTTTATCACTCTGTGCATGAGAGTCTCTCAACAGTATACGGGCACAATTTTTGTTTACACCTTAGATTAAAGAAATTTTCTTGTGTCATTTTTCAGAGGGAGTCATTTTATTTCCAGATCCTAACACGGATTTTTTGTCCTATTTGTGTGAATGTGTTGTCTTTGACCGAATTATCTTTGCTATCTAAATTTAACTCTGAAGTGCATTGCCCACACAGCACATCATGTTGCTAATTGTGTTATTACGAGGTGGAATCAGGCACTTTCTTCAATATTTGGGCAAGTGGAGTTATTGGTATCAACTTGAAGCTTGTACAATTTCCTTTCTTTCGATGAAACATCAGATTTTGTGACACGTCTGCTGTGGTGGGTGCCCTGCAGACTCACCCCAACCCCAATGTGAGGTCAGAGTTCATCGTCGGTGCTGTTACTGTCTGTATCGATCCCCTCAACACTTTCATGGTTCACAAGTAAGTATGAATTTTGTTTCTAGCAAAATCTGCCAGGTGCTGACTATAATATGTGTTCCACAGTGTTAGGGAATGGGATGTAGATATTAGATGAGCAGTCAGTCAAAATAGATTCTTCACCAGAGCTGGTTGTAACGGAGTACAAGTACCGGGGTACTTGTACTTACGTTACAATTTTCGGTACCTTTACTGTACTCCGGTACATTTTGAGAACCAGTACTTTTACTGTACTCCGATACTTTTTATAAAAGTACTTTTGAGTACTTTTCAAGTACATTTTGAGTACTTTTGAAGCTTAATGAAAGAATAAGTGCCGACATTTCCGATCATAATTTACGGAACAAACACCCGGGCGGGCACAGCCGATCAACCAAGAGTTAAAAGTTGAGATTAAAGAACTGCCCGTCGCGTCAAAGATCAGCCACTCTTGGGAAAGTGATCACATGCGCTGTAATACTCCATGAAACGGTACAATGATCCCCAGACGGGATCACACCAAGGTGTGAACAGACCGATGGGCGTTTCTTTTCCCCAAACATCGCACTCGCATCTGAGCTCGCCACCTGAACTTTCATCCCTCGCTGGGTGGGTTGGGCCTACAAGTTCGCTCCAGGCAGGATCACATCGAACTGTGAACTCTTCCCTGACCATTGAAGTTGAAGGCAGTTTTTCTCTATTCCTGAAATTGCGAGACAGCCTGAATTTTAATTGGTGTGGTCACAGCGTAATGGTGCGTAACGACTGTCAGACTATTAGATTGCTTTTATCAATATACAGAAGGGAAACAATAAATCCTGGATTGTTGGTCCTTATATTAACATGTTGAATTATGTCCCTGTAATTGTAGGCCCTACTTTTATTTATCTACCCTCACAACAAAGATTGTCTGATCTTAGTGATCTTTACCAATGATAGTACATAACAAGATGGGCCACTTCTCTCTTTGAGCCAATTAAAAAAGTGTCCTCAAAATTTGGTGGCGCCCTCTTCACAAAAGCGCACTCTTTGCGAACAGAGTTACCCTACTTGAGTTTTTAAAAATCAAAGTGAAACTAGCAAGTTTTGGGATAAATTTCGGAAGAATGCTTTTTTAAAATGGTTACGCTGACAAAAAACCTCTTCCGGAGGAAAGGGTGATGGTTTTCTTTGTTTAATTTGACTTTAGAGTGAAAGGCGAGAGGTCATTAAAATTTTAAAAAACTAAAACTCCGCACTGAACGTACCCGAACTGCTGATGAACAGCAGTCGATCTGCGCTCGCAAGGAGGTGCTATTCCTATTCTTCTTCTGGAAAAACTAAAGAGAGCTTCAAAACAGACTGCAGCGCCATCTGAAGCAAAGAGCATACTTCCTGCGGACACTTTTTTGGCTGAGTGGCCCATCTTGTTATGTACTATCATTGTCTTTACTCACTCCTCCTTCCTGTTTCAATCACATGTACTCATGCTCATTATGATTTATTTAGTCTTGTCAGTGAAGCCAGAGAGGGCAGACCTCATATTATTTTCATCATTAAATTACCCTTCTTCATCTAGAAACGGAGTTTTTACTTTTGCTTTATTAAATACAATAATGGCAAACAACCCCAGTGCAACAACGACAAAGGCGGGGGGGACTCAATCAGAGATGGAAGGCTACAATTTTTGGACAGGTAAAGGGGAGAGGCAACTGGATAAACGTAGATAAAGATCTCGAGACGATATGCTAATGAGTGTACGGTATAATATTATGGCTTGCCTCGTGCCACCATGCTACTGTGATTGGTCATCAAGGATGACCACTCTTTGCTCGCCATATGTCATAAACATACCCAGGGGTCACGTCAGTTCTTGGGTCACTGTAGATTCTTCCTTAGCTTCGTCAGGCTAAGATCCCATATTTCCCTTGCTCCCGAGCACTGGGATCTTAGGTGGAGACTACTGTAGTAGAGAATTTTTGGTTACACTACACTTACTAGACTCTAGGATATTACATGTAGGCCTATTTTGGTTTGCCGTGGGACCAAACTCTGTCTTACCACTATTATAATCAATTGAAACTGAAACTGAGTTCTCAATGTATATCAATCTAACAATTTTTTAGGCTACCTAAATTTCTTTTTTCCTTTTTTGTGGTTTGTGCTTAAGGCTACCTTGATTCCTTGAGGATTTGTTAAAGAAGAATTCAAAGCACTTTTTTTGCTGGCCATTTTCATCAATTTTTTATTTTCTTAGATCAACTTTGTCTCTATTTTTTCAAATTTTGATACTTTTCCTACTTTCCGACCTCTAGGACTGACTTACATTTGATCATATTGTCTTGCTCAAACAAGTTCTATTTATAATATCACTTACTCACTAGTTGCGTCTGTTTGTTTGCTGGGGTTTTTTTTTTATTTCACGGACAATTTCCACCTACGTTCAGTGCGTATATTCAAATGCTTTATATACTGTTTACATTATTAGTAATAAATGGCCGAATTTGTCAATTATACTAAATATGTTGTTCAATATGATGTTTTGCATTAGCACTGAAGTGTTTTAGCATATTAGCAGAAAGTACTCAAAATGTACCCATAAGTACTTTTTTAAAAAGTACTTGTACTCAAGTACATTTTACAGGAAAGTACTTTTACTGTACTTAAGTACAATATTTTAGATTGTACTTAAATTTGTACTTAAGTACCTTTTTAAAAGTACTTTAACAGCTCTGTTCTTCACCCACTAACTTATCATTTCAGTTTTCAAAGTACCCTGAGAACTCTAAAAGTCGGTGAAAATGTATATTTGATCAGTCACTGACATAAAATCATTTCTGATTCAGTGGCTTTATTTTTAGTACACATTACGATTATGTAAATGACTGTTTATCTGGGTCTCCCGTGGTCAAGAGGTTATGGTGTTTGCCTCTCATTCAGCTGGTCTTGGGTTCAAATCCAGATTGCGACAGAAAAATTTCTTCTCTAAAATGTTCTCCTTTCACATCTTTTCCTGCTCTTTAACAATGTTCTGTTGTCTGCTTTGGTCTCCACTCTCTGCCACACCCCCTCACCTCCTTAGCTCCCCTCCACTGGGCTCCTGACTCTTTTTGCAGCCTTTCTACTGCTACTCCTTGGCCCCTTCTTACTTCTGTCTTTCAGCCACACCCCTGATCTCATAGTAGGTAAGATATATTACCCAGCATTCTCGGATAAAGGCAAAAAATGTCGGAGGTCCCGCGTGCAAGTTACGCACGTTACAATCCCTTGATGGTCCTAAATCGATAAGAGTAGGCTTCAGCTGCCACCCGGGCAAAATTCAAAATTTCCTACGAGCTGAAAATGTTTTTTGTGTCCTGTGGACTTTTATGACCTTATGCAGTTGCAAGCGCTGTAAAATACAAAAAAAAACCCTCTTTGTCTGATATGTATTTTTGGTAACCTACGAATCGCACTTTGCATGTTATATTATGTATTTGTTGGTGCTCACTTCATGACTTTGAGTATTGTGCATGTGTGATGAGAGATAATGTGTGTGTGTGTGTGTGTGTGTGTGTGTGTGTGTGTGTGTGTGTGTGTGTGTGTGTGTGTGTGTGAGTGTGTGTGTAAACATGCATGTATGTGTGAGTATGGGTGTGTGTGTATGGGTGTGTGTGTTTGTGAATGCGTGATTGAGTATGTGTGTATTTGTGTTTGAATGTGTGCTTTCATATCTTCTTTGGGTGCATATGAGCGCAGATTAATTTTTACACCATATTATACACCATATTGTTCATTTATAAAATACTTTGTACTTGCATTTTATATAATGTAATAAGATTACTTTTCACTCAGGGGAGGATGATATGAGAGTGATCTACAATATTATCATTCTCATCATTATTTTCTTCCTTATTTTCATCCTTTTTACTTTTTTATTATTATCATTATGATAATAATTTGGCCCTATTGTTATTATTATTATTATTATTATTATTATTATTATTATTATTATTATTATTATATTGTATGATTATTATACTCTGTTGTAAATCTGCTAAATCTTTTCCCTTAGTATGACTTTACCAGCGGTCACTGCCCACTGTGCACAGGGATGGGTCAACAACATTGTGTTCACATCACAGACCCAAGCACCGGTATGTTCTCACTAAACCATTACTTTCTTATCAAGTTTGGTCAAGCATTCAATTGAAATAATTTACAAGAGAACAACTACATCAGATGAAGGGGCCAGGTGATGGAACCCTGTGCGTGTATGTGTGTGTGTGTGTGTGTGTGTGTGTGTGTGTGTGTGTTGTGTGTGTGCGCGTGGGTGGGTGGGTGGGTTTCCAGTGAACTATTCTCATTTCATGGCTGATTTTTTAAATTGTACAATTATGGCACAAAACATAGAAGAATGATTGTCTTCCACAGTGGATTGAATTTTGTCCTTGTAATTTGCTTCCTGAAACTCTTAGACAGGTCAGTCTTTATTGGGATGGTTTCCAGACATTCTTTTCAATAATATGGGGACAAATGACCCATAGTCATGAACATTTTTTGTTTGGTTCCTGGGTATAATGCTTTGTGCTCATCATATAGGGCCTCATGTTCTATTTAGGATTAGACTTGATCAACTTTTTAAAGAATCAGACTCTCAGTCGTAGCCTCTTTTACCCTGAGCACTGTGGGAAAACTCTGAATATAAAAACTTTTAAACTTTTTGTTTTGACTTTATCTCTCAAGAGTGAGCTGCTGGACCACATCCAGATGTTAGTGAGAAGCATCAACTCCAACGTGGCTCTGCTGAAGGCTGAGAATGGGGAAGTCAAGAGGTATTCTGTTGGGATGTTTCTACTGATGATCTCAGTATTACTTACTGGAAGTGAAATAGTACAAGGGACATGGGATCTTTTCTCACTGTGATCATAAGCCTGACTGTTCATGTCTTGATATCTTAACCCTTTGAGCCCTAGCCACAAGTATACTGGTGGTGCATAAAATTGTCTGTATGCCTAACTGCCAATACACCAGTTAGCGAGATCATATCCCCAAGCCAGCCAATCTGGGACGAAACATGCATGGAAAACAGTGTATGCTACACAGAACGTTATTGATTATTTCGAAGATCTCTATGAATTAGATTCTGGTAATGATGAGGACCACCCAAAGTGGGATATGGAATGTGATTCTGATGATGATATAAATGTGCTCAGGATCTCAGACAGAGTGGCATGGTACCCACAGGAGGTCTGGGCTCAAAGGGTTAAATGAAAGCTGCAAACTAACGGTTTTGTGATTATGATCAATGACTGTTGTCAAACATGTTCCTAGTTCTCCCGTGACTTTGAATTGTATTACTTACATCGCCATGTGCATACATACATTTCTCCATATTTAAATGTATGATTCTGGATCAGCCCATTCATGTGTGGTTGATGGTTGGAGTGTGTCATTTTTTTTTTTCCTTTTCTTTAGGTATCAAACAAAGATGTCGTAGGGTTCTATTCCTTTGGGTGCGGGTATTATCCATTCTCTTTAGTTAGTTTAATACCAATAAAGGTTGTTGGATTAACATTTTTTAATTGTGACAAATTGTTCTTTTAAGATTAGTATTTTAAAGTACTTTTACATACTTTCTTTCTCAATTCTTTAGGAGCACTGACCTTGATTTGATCATGTCTGACTCAGCTTTTCAAGAACCAGAGTTTGAGAAGGCCAGGCTTTTGATGAAACCTGTTGGGTAAGCTGTATTTTAACATTGTTTCCTGTTTCGACTAAATTAATGAAATATTCATTTCTTACGTGATCTTATGCATTTTCCTCACAATTTAACTTCTGAATGGTTCAGATTTTAGGAGATACTGAGTAGGATAATGATAACATTGATTGTCATGTTATTTTTCTTCAAAGTTACAAAGTATTCATAGATATTGTTGTAATTTATTTAATCACAGTTCACTTTCCATTATGACTGGTCAATCTGATCCTACTCATAGATGTCCATGCTCATATTTATCT
>NW_004797778.1:289072-294210 GCF_000002075.1 Aplysia californica | reverse complement strand
ACACACACACACACACACGCACATACACACACACACACACACACATACACACACACACACAAACACACAGGGAGAGAGAAACAGAAGACTCACAATTCTTAATAAATGTAAACGTATGTCATAGACACAAATACTTTTTTACATAGATCAAACAGACGAATCATTTTCGTTGACGACACTTCATGTTCGTCCCAAAGGTGGAGGTCTAACGAGGTTTGACTACATTGCCATCAACTGCTGAATCACATTCTTATACCCTTGATATACTGTCGTAACGTCCTACTTGGAAACGAGATCAGCCTAGTGCCATCTGCTCCGAAGTACTGAACATAAAATAGCAGACCCACCCCTGAAGCCTCAAGAAAATCACTGATACTAAAGTGCATCGACACTAGATCTAGATACAAAGTGGACCAGTGATCCTTGTCTACACTGAGGGATCCCCTACTGAAGCAATCTGAAAGCAGAGAGGTGGTTGGGTGGTGCATCAGATTTTGAAAAACCAAAAACAGAAGAGCCCATGTCACCCTTACCAAAAGAGAATGCTCTCGTGCGGTAGTGTAAAATCAACCCCTCAAAATTAGAAGGAGAAAAGAAGATCCATTGACGAATCATGACTAAGGTAGTAGTGATCGTAACGGATGCTAAACTAGTCAACAAAAATTAAGGAACATTTGAGAAAAAGTGTATAACTTCAAAAGCAAACTTCAACATGCAATGAAATTTTGTACACATTTTAATCAACATGTGTATAGCAAGTAACAGAAAAGAAAATTAAGTTATTCCATTTTAACTTGCTTGAAAAGTTAATTGAGTTTGGTAGGGGTTAAAATACCAAATCCCAAAATTGTCAAGTGGTTTCGAAGTTATTTTAACTTCTGACTACAACAAAAATAAAACAGTTCAGATGATTTCAATACTGAGTATGCCCACCACGATCGTCCTGGCACTCAGTACACCGGCTCCTCATCGAGTTCGTGAGGTTGGTGAACACTCTGGGGCATCCCCTGCCACTTTGCCTGCAGCATCTGAAACAGTTGCTGCGCGTCTCCTGGAGGGGGATGGTTGTCTCTGGCTCGAAGTTGCAGCTCATCCCAGAGGTTTTCTATGGAATTCAAGTCCGGACTGCAGACCGGCCAGTCCATTAGGTTAATGCCAGTCAGCTGCATGAAGTTTTGGACAAGCAACGCTCTATGAGGTCCGGCGTTGTCATCCTGGTACACCGCTTGTGGTCCCATCTGCTGCAGAGTAGGTAGTGCTAATGGACGGAGTATCTCATCTCGGGAACGTATTGCAGTGAGATTCCCTTGCACATGGTACAGAAGTACAGTGGTTCAGACTGAAAGCACCCCATACCATTACGGAACCACTTCCAAAAGGCATCACTTCTCTGACGGCTCCATCGAGGAGCCGCTCTCCGGGTCGCCTCCAAACCCTGATACGACCGTCATTGTAATGCAAAGAGAACCGAGACTCGTCGCGGAAGAGAACGTTAACCCACTGTTGACGTGTCCATCTTACATGGCTTCGGCAAAAGGCAAGATGAGCATCCTTGTTTGCTGGGGTGAGACGCTGACGGACTTCTGGTCGACGTGCATTAAGTCCAAACTCATGAAGACGTCTTCGTACTGTCTGACAACTAATGTTAACACGAGCTGTCGCTCTCAGCCGTGTCTGGATGCGACTTGCAGGAGTGGATCTCGACGGCGGAGCCTGTCTATGAATGAATCGGTCTTCCCTTGCATTAGTGGTTCTTGGTTGACCTGATCTGGGTCGCTCTTGGGCACTACCAGTGGTGTTGGCACGCTGAATCAGCCGTGAAATGACAGAAACGGACACTCGAAGAAGTGTAGCAACTTGTCAGAGTGAAACACCATCTTGTACCTAAGCAATGGCTCGTCCTCTGTTTACATCAGACAATTTCTGTCGAGGAGGCAGGTTTATGCTTAGCCCTACAGCAGCAGAATGGTGTATCCATAGTGCAAATGAGCGAGTGCAAGTCACTCACGAGACACGAATCTTGCATTTGAAAACTGATTTTTGAGCGTTCATAATTTTTCCTGACTGTTATAGCGAGGGAATAAAAATCGATAATTGGAAAACATTGGACCTTTTTGTCCCCTCCCCAGCTCAGCGCACAAGAGTCACGTGCATTTCAAACCCTGGTGTGTACAAGCCCATTAGTCATAGAGTAACATTTCACCAATATCTAGTTTTACGAGTAAAAGTAAAACCTCGAAAGAATACATACAAATATATCATTCTTTTTACAGTACGTTCCTTAACTTGTGTTGACTAGTTTATATTACCTGTTATTAAATCTCTCGCAAATCCAATGAACCAAAGGAACTATCCAGATAGCAATAGCATCCTATATAAGATCTACTGCTCAAGCAGATCATTCCCTACAGCGGTCCCAGGGTATATGTGGGATCGATCAATGCTCTTCTCAATGTTGGTATAAAAATAACCAACCCTTAGACATGGACACATCGAGAATTGTGATTGAGGCATAACTGTGCAGGTCGGTGTTGAATGCCTCCATTATGATTTTTTTTTTTTTTTTTTTTTTTGCGGGGGAGAGGGGAGGGCATTTTGGCCAAAATGGACTTGGTTGTTCTCAGATTACGGTATTATTTTCTACGCATCGTACACATTGACAGTAAACTAAACAACAACCAGAAACGTGTGCATACGTTAGAAAAATATTATATTGTAATCAAACTCAAAGGGCACATTAGAAAACTCGAATATCCTGTTTAATAAACGCTGAATTAGAGGTGTTAAAAATCTGCTTTCTCTAATCAAGCACTTAGGATAAGAGAGACACTCATTGTCTTTTTTCTCCATGATTAACTTTGGTCCAGAAAAGCAAATTTTAACAAGCCTTTCATAAAGATCCGTGATGACCATATTTACTAGACAAACTGTGTCAATAACTCCTTCTCTTCACAGATGTCCTCACACTCACTAACCGATTCGTACCGGTCTCGGCTGGCAGGGAACAGATACCAAGTCCTATCTTTTCAAACATAATAACATGTGCGACCTAACAGGTTCTAAGGTCAAACAACTCGATCTTTTTATCTTTCAGATGTCACATTGCCACAATTATACGTAGGCCCTTACTACGTAATCAAATACATATAATACAATCCAACCGTACACTGAAGCGAGACGCAACATTATCTCAACTGCTCAACTGGTTTCATCCTGCTGCAGGGTACAGATGACATAGGTTCGAATCCCAAAAGATGTGCACTTGACCTTGTGTTTCTTGGCAAGTTTATACTCTGTCAGGAATGTGAAAATAGACCAAACCACGCCACTGAAGCCGAAACCTTACAAGGACAAAACAGAAAGAAAATGGTATTTTACCCCCTAACAAATAAACAAATCTTCAAATAATTATAGAATTTAATATGCAGTTCTGTGACCCTAAAACATGTCCGAAGGAGGAAGTTCATGTCCCCCGGGGACAGACAACTAGAACAAAACAGAGAGAATTATAAGTGTAAGACCGTGCGCCATCATAGCAGGGCTGCAAGCATGAGGTCACTTTGAGGTGAAAAAAAAAACCTCGAACCGGTGAAAATTAATCGCCTGATTTGCATACTCGCAACCAGGTGACGAGTGCAGTTTTTCCCAAAGAAGTATACATTATGTAACCTGAATATCAGTGAAGTTATTGAAATTCTTTCTAAATGAATCTAA
Organism: Aplysia californica; assembly: GCF_000002075.1. Classification (NCBI taxonomy): domain Eukaryota; kingdom Metazoa; phylum Mollusca; class Gastropoda; order Aplysiida; family Aplysiidae; genus Aplysia; species Aplysia californica. The sequence continues at coordinate 290,496 of NW_004797778.1, read as the reverse complement.
AGAGTCAACTTGAGTTATTTTTTCTGTAAAATCTGTTCGTTTTATGTGATGTGGGCTAACGGCCCACGAAGTCCTTGTGCTGGAGAGTCGTCGAAGGGTCCCGAGCGAGCTCTCGCAACTGCATACGGTCATATTATGAGCGCACGGGTCACATTAAACATTTTCAGTTGGTAGGAAATTTTAAATGTTGCCCGGGTGGCGGCCAAAGCCTGTACTCTTACCCATTTGAGCACTAAGGGATCTTTAACGTGCGCAAATTGCACAAAGGACCTCCGATATTTTTCGCCCCTATCCGAGCAGGCTAGGTGTTAGATCTTACCTATCATAAGATCAGGGGTGTGGCTAAAAGACAGCAGAAGGAAGGAGCCAAGGAGTAGCAGTAGAAAGCCAGCAGAAAAGTTTGGAGCCCAGAGGAGTGGGCAAAGGAGATGAGGGCAAGGGGACAGAAAGTGGAGACAAAAGCAAACGAGAAAACATTTAGAGGACTGTCAGGTTTCGAACTCGAGATCTATTAAACAAGAGGCGAACACTGTAACCTCTTTGCAGATGACATTCAGTGACATGTGGTGTTTTAGGTAAAGTTAAAAAAAAAATTGACTAAATCATATCTTCTGGAATCTCACCCCTCTCATTGATAGAATTCAAGACCTCCGTTGTTATTATCAGAGTCAGAGCCTAAGTTTTCTAGTGCGATAATCACTTCAACTAGGATATTATCTGGCCCTTAGGCATTTTCTTGTTTAGGTTCTTAAAAGCAGCTTGCACTTCTGCTTTCGTTATTATTATTTATTCATTGCTCTCATTCCGTTCTCTCGTCTATCTTCTTATGAAAAGCTCTCCTATGTATTCGGACAATCTGTTGTTCTTCTTCTTTTTTTTTTCTTTCTTTTTTTTATTGGTAAGTGTTTTACGGCGCTCGCAACTGCATAAGGGCAGGACACACCAAACATTTTAAGTTGGTAGGAAATTTTGAATTTTGCCCGGGTGGTGGACGAAGCCTACTCTTGACGATTTTAGACCACCAAGGAATCTTTAACTTTAACGTGCGCAACTTGCACACGGGCCCTCCGAGATTTTTCGCCCTTGTCCGAGAAGGCAAGGTGTAGATCTTTCCTACCAGAAGACCAGGGTGTGGCTGAAAGACAGGAGTAAGAAGGAGACAAGTGACAATCTGTTTAAAACATTCCCTTTATCCGTTAAATATACCTCCCCTTTTGACTTTATGCACCCTCTGTTTTAGCATTCTTTAACCCATTTACTTCTTTGACTTGTTGGGAATGCGTGTATGTTTGATATCTACGTTTTGATTGTTATGTGATAACAATTATTATGAAAAAGATATACGCCCCCTTTCAATATTACCTCGCGAAAGAGGGAATGCACACACACACACACACTTACATACACGCACGCACACACGAGAG
>NW_004797778.1:286113-288322 GCF_000002075.1 Aplysia californica | reverse complement strand
TCTCTCTCTCTCTCTCTCTCTTTCTCATACACATGCACACGTTTCACACATTATACATGCACACATATTATTATGCCATACACACATAAATACTATTCATACAAACATATATCAATGTATGCTGCTAAAGAATATGGATTTAGATCTAGATAGAGAAAGGAAAGCGTGAGGGGGATAGAAAGATGAAGGGAGAAAAAATGGGTGGGGAGGAGAACAAACAGACTAACTGATAGACAGATAGACAGAAAAAGGTGGTGACAAAAAGACGAACAGAGGCAGGGAGAGAGGAGACCCAAAAAAAAACAGACAGACGAACATACAGACAAACAGACAGGCAGGAGCAGAGAAAGTAAATAAGAAAAGACGAAAAATATTATTGTGTGCATAACTTCGAATCTAGAACTCCTTGAAAAGATTCTTTTTGGGATTTGTTATTGATTGTGTAAAGTTTGTTGTAGATTGTGTGCTCTACAAAACCGCTTGTGCTTGTTTGTTTACATGTGTGTATTTAATTATTCCGTCTGTGTGATGTGATAACAACTTTGAAAAAGAAATACGCCCCCTGTCGATATTTTCCAAGATAGAAAGATGAGAGTGAGGGGGAGGAGAAAAGGGGGGGGGGCTTCTTGTGAGACTTAGTATGAATGTGGTTTTATCAGGGGCAGGGATGAGAGGGGGCGGTAAAATTACTGACATGGGCGTAGTATAACTCGTGATTACAACTTGTCAATTTCACAAGTTGGATAAATCATGATCTATCATCATAACTCATGAAATTTTTTTAAAATATTATGCAAATCTGACTTCAGATGTACTCTGTCGCGTGTAATCGGCGCATGCCGCCGGTGTAACGATCCGAGGTAGAATAAGTAGCTGATAACGATGTTTTACTTAAGAGTTATCGAACGCGCAAAAAAGTATATCTCCATTATGTCAATCAAGTAGGAGATGAGAGTGGTACGAAGCTTTCAACACCTCGCCGAGTGCCCCTGCTGTGGAACGAGATTTGTGTCTCTTCTGTCCATCAGGTATAACGGTTAAAAGAAATTAGTAGCTTTTAAGAACAAGTGGGCTATCCCGAAAAATGCTTTTTTGAGAAAATCGAAGGTAAAGGTTTTGTACCCTTGTTCAGTTTCTTTAAAAGACAAGGAGAGTTTTCTCTATAACGAAACAAAATATACACACCAATGAAACCAACCTTCTCCTATAGGAAGGGTAAAGCCCACTTTTGGTGTAGGTCAAAATTTCTAGAAACGTGCAAAATCTGGGTTTGCTCGCTTGTCCCTTGAAGCGACCAATTATCAATAATTGTGTATCATGTGACTAGGTGCTAATCAAAGGCACTTGGTGTGCCCAGACCATTATCAGCCTTTTTGTGCGTACCAAATGACGGTTTAGTTTAGTATGGGGTTTTACGGCGCTCGCAACTGCATAAGGTCATATGAGCGCGACCTGACGGTTTGAAAATCAGTAACTGAAAAACTGGTTAAGTTTATTGGGATTTTTTTTTTTTTAGTTTTCAGCTTTCATTAGACGTTTACGCCCCTCTTCAGGCATTCGGACAAACATGCTCAGATATAGCAGTGGTCCAAAAATAACTTTATGTAGAATTTTCCTCCGTTTGTATAAGTCTGTAGGTACCTTCTGTTACATGACTAGGTTTTATAGGCATTATATATATATAGGCATTATATATGGCCCATTGTAGGCCGTAAAATTGATTGTGTAAACACGTACTGAGAGCTAGATCTACCGCACACCCGTGTGTGTTCCTTTTCCGAACGGCAATAACAATTCGATTATGAACAGTTGTAAAACAGAGTACGCAACAGACTCTGTAGAGCACCAACATGAACTACCTATATACACATCAAAAACATTTTTTTCCTGTGTATCTCAAGTTTTGTCTTGCCAACCTCCGTGAGTCTAAGAATAAAAGATAGGGTACTAGAAAAAAAGGAAGATAAAGATGGGGAGGGGAAAAATCACTAGAAAAGGAAGGTGCAATAATTGATGAATCGGTATTGCGTAATAATTATTAGTATATTTCATGTAATAAAAACATCCCATTCGTTAACTATTAGAAACAGTGTATACTAACTTTAACCCTGTCTATGACAGGATTCGGCTATAACACGAATATCACGTCGGTCCTGGCGGTCCTGTTATAGCTGGGAGCCTCTTATATATATTATATATGTATATATAT
>NW_004797778.1:261823-284596 GCF_000002075.1 Aplysia californica | reverse complement strand
TCTCTCTCTCTCTCTCTCTCTCTCTCTCTCTCTCTCTCTCTCTCTCTCTCTTTCTCTCTCTCTCTCTCTTTCTCTCTCTCTCTCTCTCTCTCTCTCTCTCTCTGAAATCCGTAATGAACAGTGCAATGTGTTGACTTAGATTGTCTCAGAATTTTCCGCTTCTGATTTACCTCTGCTTCCAACCATATCCGTTAGTACGAGTATATAGCCAATAAAACTTCCAGAGAGACAGCCAAAAAAATGTATCAGCCATCCGGGTCCCAAGACTGCTGCTGTGAGAATTCTGTTACAGCAAGGCGGCATCTTAGACGACATTACCTTAATTTAAAAATCGACTACGAGGGTTGAGTGATTGTCTCTATTTATGTGAGGTTTGGAGGGGGGGGGGGCACCACTCATACATTCGACCATTCCAACCTTTGACCAGATAACCATTGCGCTAAAGTTGAAGTAATACCAATATGGTGTTGTAGTTGCTAGTATTAAACTGATAATCCACTCAGGGATGTATTATCCTTGAGCTTCTAATCTTCCCTGATAGTCATGACACATGATATGAAAACCCTGATCACTGATACTAATAATGCCTTGGGCTCACAAAACGCCTTTTTTCTTGTTTTTTATTTGCTAAATCAATAGCCCGATCTGTTACCTTACTTGCGTGAAGAATCAAAGGGAAACAGTGACTGATTTTGTAATTTAAAAAAATTTTAAAATTTTAAAATCTGAAAAAATGCTTTTTTTAAGGGGGGGGAAGGGGGCTACACCCCCAAAGTCCCAATTCGGCTCAAAATTATGGATTTAAAGTTGTAGGCATTTTTAGCTTCCTCAGCCCCTCCTACAACTATTTCATCGCACAATAACCCCTGAAAACAGCATTTTTTCCCAAACTGGGCATTATCGTCACCACCATTTTCTCATAAAGTCAATATTTTGTTTTTCTTTATCGGCCGTTTTCTCAAAACGCGACTTTTCTCTATACTTTTTTAAATAACTTCACCATTTTTCATCAGATCTACATGAAATTTTCACAGAACGAAGAGCAGAAGATGTAATACAAAAAATTTGTCTGTTGAATTTTTGATATTTGGCAAAGATTTTTGTTGGTGGTGTCTGGAGTGTGGATTTTCACGCATTTTTTGCAAACTTGAATGCTAGCTCAGGAAAAAACTCATTAAAAATGTTCTAATTCGTTTAGGAAAAAAAAACAACAAACGAATTTTTAGATCTCATGTTTGTTAACACGCCTGCAAAAAAAACAAAAACAATCAATCTCCATGAGCAATAAGTGCGGTATTCATTACGTAATACATGTTTTTAAAAATCTAATATGGCCACCGTATCCATGGAGACAACTTATTTCTCAAATTTGATTACGGATTTTAAGACTCCTTACTATGCTTGTTATATGTGTGAAATCTGTTCAAATTTGGTCCAGCAATAAGCCAGCAGATAGCCTTCAGGTGTAACTGCTGTGAATAAAAACAGCCTTTTTTTGTCAGTCGACCTCAGAATACTTCTGAGAATACAACAAGTTCGTCTTCATGTAACTGCACATTAGCGGTATGTTTGGTAAAAGCTGAAGAACAGTGTCGAGACGATCATGATGGCGACGGCTGTTGTGACGCAGTTGGTTGACGTACTAAAAAGAAATAAAGCACACAAAAAACACGGGGAAGATGGAAGTTCGAATGAAAGTGGGTTCTGAATTTGTCCATCCTTATCAGAAGATCTCTTCACTCAGCCTGGCGTTTTCAAAAGGCAAAAGTGTTTTACCGGATTGATCGAAGTAAATATCTATACGCCGGTGCCCCATTCTTAAAAGAGGTTAAAATCGTCTTTGGTCAATGACGCCAAGGCGACCTAAATGTGGTAATACTGCTAGTGGAGACCCAGTAAAAAAAATAATAATAATAGATAGCATTTGTATAGCGCATATCCCCGCTCAGCAGCAGGCTCTATGCGCTTTACACTATATTATTACCCCAGCAGACCATAGAACACTCCGAAACATTCTCAGCTTCCCGGGAAGTATACAGTGCAAGCAGCCGATTAAGCGCTCAAACACTAACATACTGACAAGATCTTTCACTGTCTATAGCTGGGTACCCATTCCCACCTGGGTGAAGTGAGGAAAATTCGTGTAAAGTGCCTTTCCCAAGGACACAACGTCGGACCCTTGACGGGATTCGAACCCACGACCTTACGGTTGCGAGTCCGAGAGCCTAACCACTAGGCCACCGACGCCACTATGTATGTAGCTTTCAACACCTCCCCGAGTGATCCTGTTGTGTTTCAAATTGGGTGGAAAAAGTGAAGGGGAGGGGAGAGAGAAAAGTTTGCCACATTTTGAACATTTGAAAGCTGCACTTCCGCTTGTGGGTGTGCGCACATTGCGAGCTTTTCTTCTGGTTTCAGCATTTATTATTCGTGAAGCTTCCTATGATTTGCTGCTCACTGTGACTGCTGCAAAATTCTCCAGCTAGGTTTGTCAGGAGCCAGACTCTTTCACGTAGAATTATTTATGTTGGTGTCCTTCAGAGACAGTTTCGGGCCGTCTTTGTAGCGTTTTCTTTTTGTGCGCCAATCTGGCGCTGTCCTCGGGACATTGTAGAATAAGAAAAAAACTTTTTGGGGGGATTCTGATGTCAGATATTCTTACATGGCCAGCCGAGTGAAGATGAGTTTTTTTATCTTAGAAAATATACTTTTGGCATTTGCCCTTTTGAGAAGGTCGGTGTCTGGTAGTATGAAAACATTAAGATAGATAGATAGATAGATAGATAGATAGATAGATAGATAGATAGATAGATAGATGGATGGATAGATAGATAGATAGATAGATAGATAGATAGATGGATAGATAGATAGATATTGAAGACCCAGCAGTGACAGAAACCGTCAAGTCAACCTGCGGAGCAGACTGTGATGAAATACTCTCGTGTCGTGGCCAAGATCTATGACCAAGATTGCGACATGCAGTGACAACAAAGCCACACGTCCGAATGACCTTTACTTCTCTCTTTTTATTTCTTCTTCGGGGGATGGGGGGGGGGGGTTCTGGTGCCTGCATATATTTAGTAGTAAAATAACCGTGTGCCTAAAGAGATTTAAGGAAAGGAAACAAAACTGAGCAACACGAAACTATATTACTTTTAACGAGATATTTTAATCCGATCTTTTAACTTTTTTCACTTCCAACTGAATGTTTTTAATTGACTTATGTGGCAGCAAGGAAAAAATGGCTACAAAACGGCCAAAATATTTACATCCAGTTTTTTTAAAAAACCTACCATAATAAACGTTACAAGCCACAAAAAACAGAATTGGAATTAACCCTTCTCCCTGATGCCCTTCCCTGCAATACTTTCTCCCCTTGCATAACATCTCCACCCTTATTTCCTACCCTGCAGTACCTCTTTCTTTCTGTATTAACGTGTAGATACGCCTCTCTTGTGTCTGCAATGTCTCCCCACTATTTCCACCCCTCCCCCCACTAAAAAATTATCCACCTCCCCCCCCCTCTTTCCCCTGGTTTCCTCTATTGTCTCTCTCATTCTCTCCCCCTTTGTCTTACCCATAGTCTTCCCCATTGTCTCCCGCAATGCCTCATTCGTTGCCTACCCCATTGTGTCCCAATACTGCTTCCTTAATTCGTGGATGCTGCTCCAGGAATCCACTTTTTCTCTTTTTCACAGATATAATTCTTCTTCCTGTCACATCTATCGGTTATGGAGAAGCCCCCTTGAAATATGGAAACACAGTTTTGTGTATCTTGATGATCAGGTTCTGTATCAAAGTTGAGAAGTGTCATGTTGACAGGGGTGTTGCTCCAGCCCCAACGAAATTCTCCGTATACGTTCAGGTCGTTGAGGCCCAGATACAGGGAATAGACATTCGCGTTAGTGGCGAGGCCCTTGATGAAGGTCAACTGAAATGAGAGAAGAGAACAAAATTTAGATATAAACTCTTACAATGATTCTACATAGATATTGATTAAGACTGATACCGAGCGTACTCCAAAGAATCTTTATGCAAATCGTGGCAATAAGTTTAAAAAGGATGAACAAAGAAGAATTGTGTAATGCTTGAAGGCATGCCCTTTTCTGTAACGATTCAAAATGTTTTCATTATTTAGATTAGAACTTCGGGTTGCCATATCCCTGGGTGACAGATGAAATGATAGTGCTGGACAGAATTCACAGTAAACGCTACTTAAAGATGAACCCCATGGGCTAGAGGGGTTATAGCGATCTGACTGTAAATATAACCATGTGCCAAAGAGAAAAGTTAATATCAAAGGGGGCACAATAAGAAAGATAATGAGTATTGGGAACATTAAGAAAAAGACAAACAAAAAACACTGCTGAAAGCTGAATACTATATAGCGTCAAATAGAGAAACACGTGTTTGTGGACAATAAACATATGTGAGGCAGCGTGGTGGAATCAGGCTCTCGTCAAAATAATCAAAGTGAAGAAACTTGCATTTTTTCCACAGGTTTGTGAATTTTTATCAATTTTTTTTTTTTTTTTTTGGCTCAACACCTTTTATGCCCATTAAAGAACTCATTTCTTTGTGGATTTTTCTGGGGAAAAAACCGTTGATTAAAGGAACAAAAAATGTAAATTTTCAGTTACCACGGACTCTTAAGCTATGGAAATAACTAATCTTTGGCGGCCATTTTCTCACTAATTTTTCCTCTGAAAACAGGTGACCCCCACCTCCTTCATTCGCAAATATCTTGACTTGTATTTAAGATTAAATGGATATATTTTCATTTAAATAAAGACAAGTGAACAAGATTTAAGATGACACCAATAACTCCTCATGCCCAAAAATTGACGAGTGCCTGATTCCTCCACGCTGCCTAACATATAATAAGGCATCACTGCTCTGAAACACAAGACGCACGCGTGAAATGATTAAAGCGATTACTGGCAATAAGATTTAAGGGGGGGGGGGCTACACCTGGAGGCTATCTCGCTTATTACTCGACCGAATTTTACCAGATTTCACACATATAACTAGCATAGTAAGGAGTCTTAAAATCAGCAATCAAAATTGAGAAAAAAGTTTCGTTTCCATGGTTACGCCGCCATATTGGATTTTATTGACATGTCTTACGTAATGAATACCGCACTTAGTGCTCATGGATATTGATTGTTTTTTTGCATGTGTTTTCACAAACATTAGATCTAAAAATTTGTCTGTTGTTTTTTTTCCTAATCGAATTATAAAATTTTTAATGAGTTTTTTCCTGAGGTAGCATTCAAGTTTGCGAAAAATGCGTGAAAATCCACACTCCAGACACCACCAACAAAAATCTGTTCTATATATCAAAAATTCAACAGACGGATTTTTAGTATTACCTCTTCTCTTCTTTCTGTGAAAATTTCATGAAAATTGGATGACAAATGGTGGAGTTATTCAAAAAAGTATAGAGAAAAGTCGCATTTTGAGAAAACGGCCGACAAAGAAAAATAAAATACTGACTTTATGAGGAAATGACGGTTACAAACATGCCCGGTATGGGGAAAAAATACGGTTTTTATGCCATGAAATAGTTGTACGAGAGGCTGAGGAAGCTTAAAATGCCTACAACTCAAATTCCATGATTTTGAGCCGAATTGGGATTTTGGGGGTGTAGGCCCCCCCCCCCTTAAAAGAAGGTAAACGTAGCATCTACATATTACGAAGGGTCATCTCACTGGTTAATGTTTTGAGATGGTTGGTTTTTTTAACATTTCGTTGAGTCTAAGTCCGGGTTTTTAAAAAGAATGTTAGGCAAAGAGAACAAACAAAATATTAAGTTTCAAATAGAGAAGGGAAAAAAGGTGATAACATGTTTAGATCATAGAGTTGTTTAGATACAGAGGGCCCCGAATCCCTACGTGAAAAACAAAAATATGCAACAACTGTGAACTCACACAAGACCTCAGGACAACACTTTGCCTAAACCTATTTCTCATTCTGGTGAAAAAAAATAAAAAGGAACAAGTCTTAAGAAGACATTTTGGGAAATAGTAAAATATAACCCCCACGTCTTAGCGTTGTCACCTGTTTCCTGTAAGAAATAGGTGCAACCTCACGGTGACCCCCATGTTGACCCGGTGATCTGTACACTACGCCGGGTACGATAGAAATGGAGGGAAGAGTTACACTTTACTTTTGAACACTTTCTTTAAGTGTTTTACTAATAAGGGAGCCCGACAGTTAACAGCTAAAACTGCAGGTTAACGAAGTCACACTCACCACAGCTGCATTCTCTACTGTCAAGCGGTCCACAGCGATTTGGGAGTTTGAATTTTGCCTTTTAATATCTTGATAGCAAGATATCAGGGAGGAAACAAACGTTGATGTATCCTTTACCACCTTGTAGCATTTGTTGAATTTCTCCGTCCAGCCTGTAAGGCATTTTCCACCGCTTGGCTTCACGTACTGGCAGCCAGAAGAATAACGACCGTCGCAGCTGACGAAGCGGGTATAATCTCTTCCTGGATAGAAAGCAGTACAACGGTAGTTACCCGTGGCACTATAGGTGCGTGCCCATGCCACATAACCCTTGCTGGGTTCAGACTTGTCCTGCCACACGTACTTTTGCTTTGTCTGTATATTGTTCAGACCGGTCCAGTAGCCGCTGTAAAAATTGGGTCTTGACCACATGTTAACTGTATCGAGCCACCTGAGTTCATCATCGGAATCTATTTTCAAAAGATGGGCACCTTGATCTGAACAAAACTTGGAAGCGTCTTGCCAATTCTTTTGGTCGTAACTTGGGTAGTAGCAAGAGTCAGCTGCTCGGAGCCAGTAATTTGGGCACTGGGTTTCTGGCATTGGCACGGCCTTTTCCTTACATATCAGACCATACTCATACACGTTGCAAGAAGTGGGATACACCTTGGACCCTTGGTTCAGCTTAAAACAGGTGTCTGTATTTGATGCCAGATTTCTGGAAGACATCCAAGGTATCAAATATGAAGACACTTGAGTACCGTCTTCATAAACATAGTGTCCTTCAGTCATTTTATCATTGAGACCTGTCCAGTGCTGTCCACTTAAATATTTCAATCTAGGCATCAAAGTTTTTTGTACAAAATCAAGTTCATCTCTGCCTCCAATAGAGAGCAAATGGCCTTTGTTCGTACCAATGCTGAAATCTTGACATTTTGCCTGTGCATCCTGCCAAGTAAGCTTTGTTGAGTAGGAATAGCTATAGTAGTAGCAACTTGTGCCAAAGGGCACGGGTAGGAAGCGTGCAACTGAAGGACATGCCGAGGTGCTTGACTTTTTTTCTACCTCACAAATGGGTCGCCTGAGGCTGGAACAATCTTCGTCTCGAAAAAGACCCAATTCAGCAAGTTCAACACAGTTCTGCGTATGGTCTGTGTCGTCAGGCTCGGTGACAATGGTCAAATTTGTGAGACCATTGGGCTCATCTTTAGCTATAAGGATGTTGCCGTCAAAATCAACTCCTTTATAACTTGTCCACCACATTTCCACATCTGGGTATTTGGAGATCTGCGTATTGATCCACTGCTTCTCTTGGTCACTCTATAACAAGAAAGAAAAATGAAACAAGTCAAGCAGAACACGGTTTCTGAAGGAAAGACTTCCCCTACAAGAGAAATGTTAAACAAATCTGAAGAACTGGAATTGTATCACAAAGGCCTGTTACCATTCAAATATAAACAAATAAAAAAATAAATGAAGGAAAGAAAGACAGAAAGAAATTAAATAAATATATATATATATATATATATATATATATATATATATATATATATATATATATATCAGTTCCATGATATTTGAGGGGAAATTTGTTTTAAAGTCGCGAAAAACATTTTATTTATGCATATCAGTACATCAATAAATTAATGGATACATTCATTACTGATATATAGAAAAAAGCAAACCCTTTCTGGATGCCACTTAGCAGGGCAGTGTTTTTTAGCTGGGGATCACTTGAATTGCCCATGATACACCCCTTGACCACTTACCAAAACACCGTTAAATTTACTCATGGAGGCTCTCGTGGTCGAGAGGTTACGGTGTTCACCTTTCATTCAATAAGTTCCGGGTTTGAATCCGGATAGCGACGGAATATTTTCTTCTCTAAAATGTTCTCCTTTCAACTCCTTTCCTGCTCTCTAGCGCCTCCTTTGCCAGCTCTGGGCTTCTGTCGTTTGCTTTCGTCTCCATTTTCTCCCCCCCCCCCTTTCCCGTGGTCCCTTTCTCTGGGCTCCTGACTCTTTTTGCAGCCTTTCTATTGCCATTCCTTGCCTCCTTCTTACAGTTGTCTTTCAGCCACACCCCTGCCTGATCTTGTGGTAAGTAAGATCTAACACCTAGCGTTCTCGAATAATGGCGAAAAATCTCGAAGGTTCCGTGTGCAAGTTGCGCACGTTAAAGATTCCGTGGTGGTCGAAAATCGATAAGAGTCGGCTTCGGCCGCCACCAGGACAAAATTCAAAATTTCCTACCAACTGAAAATGTATTGTGTTTCCAACGCGCTCACATGATCTTATGCAGTTGCGATTGAAGTAAAACACTTATCAACAGCCTGGACTCACGAACCACTCAATCACTGGAACCCCCACCAATTCACTCTATCGTGCTGGATTATGTTTATAGAATCTGATAGTAGAGGGGTTTTTTTTTTAAAAACCGAACGTTTAGACTTTGAATATCCGGAAGAGACATTTCCTGCATCATTCTTTCCTCATGGCCTACTTAACATTATGCTAAACCTCTTTTACGAACTTTGCATTGTTGACCACCCTATGTCACAAATGTTTGAATGATAATGCACCGTCATATTTATCAAATCTGTTAAGACTGTACATCCCAACGCGCAGTTTAAGGTTATCAGCTGACAAAAAGAATTTTTTTTTACCATCTATGAAACTTAAAACAATGGGTGACAGGGCATTTGAATACCAAGGCCCCAAGATCTGAAATGCTTTACAAAGTACCTGACGAGAGATAAAATCTTTTGATTCATTCAAATGTCAGCAGAAGTCGTTTCTGTTTTTAAATTACATGTATTAAGATGGATATTTTGAATAATTTTCTTTAGCCAGAACACAACGTTCTATGTTACTGTTGTCCGTTGTACGTTGTACTGTATTGTAAAGCGTTGAGAGCCTATGTACTTTAATCGGGGTTGAGCGCTAAGAAATTGTCATTTATTATTGTTGTTATTATTATAATTATATAACAAGGGTCAGAGTGTTTAGCCGTAAAATACCATTATAGAAATACATCTGTGCCGCTTAAGGAAACGTGGTTCACTATCTTCAATTCTTTTTATCACCGTATCATCTTCTCCATTTACTCCCTCACCTCAGAAACATTTTTTTTGAAAAGGTGGTATATATCTAATATGGTTAATTAGGAAGGGGGGGGGACAAAAGGGTGGGTTTTGGGGGAACAGTGTGTGTGTGGGGTTGGGGGTCTTTTGCATTTTATGCCAAGGCGGTGTTTGCATGTTTCTGTATGTGTGTATGAGTGTGCATGTGTGTATGAGTGTGCATGTGTGTGCATATGTGTGAATAGTATGTGTATAAGTGTGTGTGTGTGTGTGTGTGTGTGTGTGTGTGTGTGTGTGTGTGTGTGTGTGTGTGTGTGTGCGTGTACAAGTGTGTGTGTATGTGTGTGATTGCGTGTGTATGTGTGTGTGAGAGTGTGTGTGTGTGTGTGTGTACGTGTGAGTGCGTGTGTTCGGGTAGGTGTTTGTGGGTGAGTGTAATTGAGAGTGCCTTTGCCAAAGAACAAGAAGTCGATATCATACCTGTTATGAATCAGAACTATTGTTTGTACCCTGCCTCTCATATTTGTTCGTCTAAAGAATTGCATGGTCCGTTCTCTTAGATAACCACACAATTTTGAAAGGGCATTCCACCGTTGATCACACATGCTAGTTCAATATATACCCACTCAGGGTGGGTTGGTCTTAACATGTTTCGTTTTGTTTAGTAGAAGGACACCGAACAACAGACAAAATGGATACATAGAATAGTCCTTACACTAAGGAAAAGTGTTCACTAAGCTCATACAGAGTGCAGAAAATGTGTATAGCCGGCAAGATGTTAAATATAATAAGACCCCAAAAAGCAATAATTTTCCTGAGAGAGCAATAAGAGTGTTTCATTCTTTTATCAATAGCACCTTTTAATGTGTACCTTTTCTTGCCTTTTTCAACATTTACAATTCGAATATCGACAAAATAATATTTCTTGAGCACATGCATTAGATACGTTTGTGCCACAGATTAACCCCTTCATTGCTGACACGTAGCCATTCACTTCACGCCTGCACAGTCACAATAAACTTTTCCATTCAAGAGAGATTTCAGCACAAAGCCATGTGTACACCTTTATGAGAAAAAATCAAATGCACAATCTATAGCTTGTCTCTGCTAAAACTTCCTCTGTGAACCAAAAGAAAAAAATGGAAGAGAACCTATTTTGGAGAATGCAAGGGAGCACAATAGCTATGCAGCATGTAAAGAATAAATAAACTGCAATTTTTTTTGTTCTATTTTTTGGGCTTAGCACATTTAAACGCTGTCCGACTTGGCACTCATATGACCTTATGCAGTTGCGATCGCCGTAAAACCTCTTCTAAAACTGAAAACGTTGCCCGACGATATGCGCTTGCGTTAAACGCTATATTTTATTGAACTATCAGGCTTGTCCATGGCAGCGAGAGTTGCTTTCGTACATTCCGCATGTCAGACACTTTTTGGTTTGTTCAGAATGTTAAGTGTGCCAACTTTATAAACTGTCAACAATGTATAGGTCTGGTCTTCCTTCGACAAATTTGGTGCGCCAAGGACGATACAAAATTGGTAGAATGGGTGAGAGCACGACCAAAGATTTATGACAAAAAAAGTCAAAAGAAATGCGAAAAGGGATTTTTGTGTATCAATGTTTTGTGATATTTACTTATTTGGTGGAACCAGAGACAACGTCTTGTTCGAAACGATTTTCTTCAGTTCCACCAAAGTAGAAGAATATTGCGCTTCCTTGTTAGCACCATGATACAGTATGGCCAATCTACAGTTTGTATTCACTCAGAAAAGAGCAAAAATGTATGAAACATGTGGGCATGGGATAGTCTCCCTTTTTTAACACACTTTTTCTTGCCTTTACAAAGTCTTGGCTGTACGGTCACTGGAATACGTAGCCTTCAGGCGCGGTTCGTCCATAGAGCACGGTCTTGCAGTGCGCTCTAAATTTAGTTAATGTTCTAATACGTAAAACACCCACAATAATAAAATTTAAAAAGCAAGAAACAAACACTAGCCAAAAAAAATATTATATCAATACAAGGTCCTCACTGGCGCCCTAACTGTCATTTCTGTGTCTATACCGCTGTAAAACGTCTACTATGCCAAGCCAAAGTCCACGCGCTTTAGCTAAACATAATAGGATATTCAACAGTGTAACCTGACATATAAATCGCTCTCGGGGATAACCCAAGCGATGACGGCACTCGTACCGAGTTTGGCGGAACATTAATATTAATAAGACGGCATATCTCAAATGTGCTCCTGCCGAATAGTGCCGAAACATAGCCCACAGTAGGCAGTCTAAAAATAAACACGATAGTCCCTACGCTATTCTTTGCCAATATTATGTGAGCCCTGGAGCAATTCAGTGGAGTGCTCAAGCGAATTGTGATTGGTTCATTGTCTGTCTTGCCACTATTTTAAGTGACTCTGTGACCGTGACGGTCCTATGAGTTGTACTTTTGACAGGTTTTGTAGTGGAGTAGGGATAGTTATTACTTGAGTATTCAGTTCCAATAGAGGATGAACGAAATTGATGTTTAGCTAACAAACAAATTTAGTACTAGAAATCAAAGCGACAAGTAAAAAGAATGAAAATAAAAGCACAAGGTCCTCTCCTTCACCAACCGTCTCATTTACTAAACGTATGCCCTTCACTGTCTTCAGCATGCGATAGTTTAATTGTGCACGTCCACTTTTTAGCCCCACGAGCCGCCCCTGGTAGCCTTTGTCGGAAACCAAAAAGATTGATAGTCTGGTATAATGGAGGCGGCATTAAAAGTACCTTTTCCCACCAATGACTCCCTTCATATTCCACTAATTATTTTTTTTTACTTGGCACATGCCAAATGCGGTTCGTTAACAGGGTAAGACCGGTGAACACTTTTTGTCGGCAGGACAGTGGACACGAAATTCATTGCTTGGGATTTTTTGTTCAGTTTTAATTGATACCATCAACATTCAAACAGCACTTGAGCGATTTGAAGGCGATCAAAGAGTCAATCGGTGCTCGCTGTTTTATTGTCGCACTACAGAAACTCCTTCCTTAATCTCGACTTATCAATGCCAGCTAGCAACATTCTAGTCATCACTTCCTGACGTCAACCAAGTCAGCGAATCCAACAACTGCCCGCACAAGTTAAGAATGCAAAGTTGCGAGCAATATTTTATTGCCCATTTGGTTTCTCCGTTGCTTACACTTACTAAGACCACGTCTGTCTTGAACAATACATTGTACATTATTTTATTAGTAAAACTCTATCAGTAAATCTCTGTCTCTGGTTACTGTCAGGACATTTATTTTCAGTATAGATCTAGTCTATATTGCCTATTGAATTTTGAGCCCCCCATGATTCTGTTTGGTGTTCTATTCGTTTATAACTTCCCACATTTACGTTAATTAACCCAAACTCCATTCCGGCTGATACAAGGATTGCCTAGTCGTTTTATACGAGTAGAAGGAATTTTATGACTCTGAAGTTACTCGACAGGGGGAGTCTTTTCCACTTTCCTCTCAACCAGAGTTCCTTATAGGCATTTGACAAAGTTCTTCACTTAAAGGAGTGTTCAAAGAAGTGCAATAAAGAACGTGTGATAATGATCAAATTGAGTTACTGTATATTGTATCTGCTTCAAGAAAGGACAGCGCCATTGGTACAGTATCAGAATTGTTTCTTTAGAACAGCATGTTTCACCTCTTGAACAGTATGTATATGGAAATGTTTTTAGTGGAAAGAGACCATATCTGGCCGGGGGGGGGGGTGGTTGAGACAACAACTGGGAAGGGATGGGGTCAGTGTGAAGGAGCGGCTCCTGCCTAATACATCCTTTAGTTTCCATTACACAATCCGTTAACAGTTTTTATTTGTTTGTTTGTGAGTTTGTTGGGGGGGGGGTCCGTAACTCGTCCCTTGACCGTATCCATAGCTTTTCCCCTAAACACATCTATCAACTTGCCCATTTTAAAGTATAATTCATAGTCTTAACAATTAAGGAATCTTTAACTTTGTCTGTCCAGGAAATAATTCACGTAACAGCCTTTGTCTTTATCCCTCACTGTGTGAGTTACAGTGGAACAAGGATTCAATGAAAACTCGGATATCACTAATGGAGACCCATTCCCAGTTTCTTTTACTCATTATAATCAACAAAACAACTCGGATTGAGTGAACATATAAATGAGCGAACTCGAATTCAACAAAATCGCTAAGAACCCTATCTACTCTATTCTAAGAAACCATCGATCGCGCTTGCACCGTGGATCCTTACACGCTTAGCCTAGCCCACTATATTGCGTACATCTTGTGCGTACGATCTGAAGCCTTCTTTAGCACCAACACAAATGGCATGTGTTGTTGACACGCGTGTTAGACATGACATGTCTTAGTGTGTGCCAGGGTCAAGAAAGGTCGGTTGGTGGCTGTAAGTGCGTGTGTCTGAGGAGATGTTATTTTTGTTTGTATTTTATTTTTGTTTTGTTCTGTTTTTTTGTTTTTGTTTTTCTTGTTTGCTCAGTTGTTGTTGCTTTTGAGAGGTTTTTTGTTTCGTTTTTTTTAGGGGGGGGGGCGAAAATCGTTTCGGACGTGGAAAATTGGCAGAGATACAGACACCATACCCATCCTTTTCCCCTGGAACTCTAGTGTAGACATAGATATAAATCTACGTAATGAACTGCTCGTTGCCGCATGCTAAGCCAATAGTGAAGACTCGGATATAACGAAATCGAACGTCGGGCCCGTTGACTTTGTTGTATCCGAGTTTTTCTGTATTTTGTTATTCTGCTGCATGTGTCTGTTGTTGTTGTTTTTTTGGTTATTTTTTTTCCTTTTTCGTTTACTTTTGCTTTATTTGGACTTCTTTGCGTATGTATGTTTCGTTATTTATTGGGGGGGGGAGGGGTATACCTTTTCTATTTCATGTTGTTGGATATTCTGCGCTTGTAGCTTCGTTTATACGCCTTCTGATGTCAATTTCTGTTTTACTTAAACATACCTGTATTGTGAGCAGCTTGGATCCAAAGTTTTGACCGTCACAGAAAGCAACTGCACGGTCAAAGATTACCCGAGTGTCGTTGTTAAACAGGTAACAAGAGCCCATAGCAGACACCCAGCCTGACCGACACTGGAACGGTGTATCAGCAGCTACTGAAAGAACATTATGTTATTCAATTATAAAAGATTCTACTACCTTGGTCCTTTCACCAATACGTTTTACTGCGCTAATGGAAGAATGTAGATATTTTAGCTTGTGTGTTTAAGTACAAAACAAAATGTCATGTTATTTGATTGAGAGTTAATTTTTTAAGCATAAACAAACTTCTAATGAATGGAACAGTTTGTCAGCAAGCCACTGTTCTGATTGCGTGACAAATTCGGTTCCTTTAAAGAAAAATAACCAAGTGCTAAAACTGTCAAACTTGAGAAAATAGAGCAACAGAAACCGGTGTCTGTTGTGTACTAGTTACGTGTTTCGCCGTAGCACACAGACGACCCACGTTTGATTGACGTGTGGGGAGAATTTTGTGGAACACCTGGATGTATTTGCTTCGACGTTGCATTGCTTTCAGCCCGGGTTAGCACTGGGTTGAGGCTCGCCTCCTAAATGATTTAAATTGTGTCGATGGGGGCGCAAAGTACCGACATTTTAAAAACGGGGAAATATAATTATATACTACGCACGCCATTGAAATACACAACTGTTCTCTGTTACTTCTGTCGTTTTGATAAGACTTGTAAAGAACTGCTATATATCACTATTTTATACAATTTTTGGGGAGAGGAAGGTGTTATACAGTTGGTGGGGGGGGGGGGGGGGGGGTAGGCGGTCGAATAGTACCCAGCAGGGCGTATTTTAAATTGTCTATTTGCGTTCGACGGTACTTGTGGTGGGGGGGGGGGGGGGCGTTGGTTGGAGAAGTGCCACTGGGACTCGAATCCTTTTAGCATCCATAGATCGCTAATTGGAGCTTGGATTACTATGTCCAGCATCTTCTAAAGTCTCTTTTGAGGAGTGGATATCAAGGACAGAAATTGCTGCTACAAGGAGTACCCCAAGGTGGAGTCTTGTCACCTTTGCTCTTTATCCTCTTCATCAATGACCTTATGAAAGAACTGCCCAAAGGAATACATGCCGCATTGTATGCAGACGACCTGGTTCTTTGGAGCTCAGAGGAATTCGTCACTACTGCCACATATTGCATGCAACTAGCACTGGATAATCTCAATACGTGGACAAAAACCTGATGTGTAACCGTAAATAAAGAAAAGTCTTCTGCTACACTCTTCACTCTCAGCCAGGCTGAGCCAAAAAAACCTCACATTAGACAAAAAAACCTAAAGTTTGAGGATCAACAGAAGTATCTTGGAATAATCTTTGACAAGCGTCTCATATGAAAACAACACAGGAGCAAATGAAAAAACACTTAAACAGGTCTATCTGGGCGCAAGCAGGTCCCATTTCGAGTACGGATCCAGTGCATGGATGACTGCAGCACAGACTCACAAATACACTCTGGAAAAAGTGCAAAACCAAGCTCTCCGAATAATCACTGACGCAATGAGGTCAACGCCTACAGAAAAGGTGGAACAAACAACATCAATAGTGGCCCTGCAGAACAGATGGGAGTGCAAGGCCCTCACACAGTACACCAAGGCCACAGCTATGAAGGATCATATTATGCACACAAGAACAGCCAGATCAAACTCCACAAGACTAAAAAAATCCAACTTCATCAAAGAAAGCAGAAAAATCCAAAGATCCCTACAGGACCATTTACCAGCCACAGTGAACATGCAGAACCATACCCCAGAGGTACCATCATGGGAAAAGAAAAACACAAACATAATTATACTCACGTCCATTCCTATGTTCACCATAAAAGGTGACCATAGTGACCTGAGCAAGAAATACCTCACCCTGTCCATGCTTGAAGAAAGACACCCCCGAGAAGCATGGACAAGGGTCTATACAGACGGATCTGCCGCTGGTTCTGTGAAAAAAGGAGGAGCCGGAGTGCATGTTCAAACTACAGGGCAAAGACGGAGGCTCTAATACAGGCAGCAAAAATCATCAAGAATGTGGTGGACCCAAAGCCAAGTAGTATTCATAACTGACGCCATGTCAGTGCTGCAGGCAATCACTGCCGGCAAACTACCAAGGCTACGAGATGTAGTTGAGGACATCCCATGTCTGAGGATCATGCTGCAGTGGATTCCATCACGCTGTGGTGTCTTAGGAAATGATCAGGCAGACAGGATAGCCAAACTAGGAACACAGAAAGAGCAATCAGTCAACAGCGTTAACTACACAGAAATACAAACTATTTTAAGTAGCCTATTTAAAGCACCACAGACACCAGATAGCTACAATGAGCTCCCCCGCCAAGAACAGGTGATTATTTTTCGACTAAGATCCCAACACACAAGACTGAGACAACAGTTGTACAGTTGTTTTAAACTAGCACAATCACCAAAATGCCAGTGTGGAGAGGTGGACCAAACTGTTGAACATATCCTTCAGCACTGCAAGACACACAGTGCCCTGAGACAAAAGACGTGGCCAACCCCATTGACACTACAAGAGAAGCTATACGGGCCGTAAGATGAACTGAGCAGGACGTCCCAATTTATGACAGATACCAGACTTCAAGTGTGATGCGATCAAGAAGAAGAAGAAAGTCTTCTGAGGAGGGGGTCATATGGTCTTAAAGACCCAATCTCTTGCCCCTGTTTTTTTTTTCTTTGGACATACAAAACACGATATGTTAGGCGAACTGTTTTGTTTTTGTTTTTTTGCTGTCTTAGACAGTGAAAAAATAATAGAAGCAACTGAAATGCAGTTTCTTAAGAGAGTGCTGAAAATGTCGTGGAAGGAAAAGAAATCAAATGAGGTAGTACTTGATGAAGCCCACGTGGGACGGTCACTGTTAAAAACAATCAGGAAAGACAAATGCTGTTTTGGGGACACCTGTAGACATTAAGATCTGTAACATCTCAATGGAAAACCTGAAGGCCAACGAGGAAGCGGCAAGCTCAAAGCAACCTATTTAGTGAACCTAAATAGAATACATTGAATATAAGCAGATTAGGCAAGGATGTGATATGTCACCAGATCTCTTTAACATGTACAGTGGATCAATCCTTAGAAACATAGAAGAATGTCCAGGCCTCAAAGTAAATGGAGAAAATATTAATAAAATCAGGTATGCAGATGACACAGTTTTAATAGCAGGCTCCGAAAAGGAGCTTCTAGATACTGTTGTAACAGAAAGTGAACGTTAAGGATTATTGTTAAATGTAAAGAAAACAGAATGCATGGTAATATCCAAAAAAGCAGCAAATCCTAGTTGTAATCTCATTAGGAAAGGTGAAAAGATCAAACAAATCCAACAGTTTAAATATCTAGGATATATGATAACTTCTGATGCCAAATGTTCCACAGAAATAAAAATGAGAACTGCAATGGCTAAGGCTAGTTTCAATAAAATGAGCCCAATCCTGAAAAATAGAAACATCTCAATGAACAAAAAAATGAAAGTCCTGAAATGCTATGTTTTTGTCAACCCTTCTATATGGCTGTGAATGCTGGACAATCAGTAAAGACAGTGAAAATAAAATAGAAGCAACAGAAATGTGGTTTCTAAGAAGACTGCTAAGAGTATCCAGATAGGAAAAGAAATCAAATGAGGCAGTGCTTGATGAAACCCACGTGGGACGCTCAATGTTAAAAACAATCAGGAAACGACAAATGAAGTTTTGCGGGACACCTGAATAGACATAAGGGTCTTGAACATCAAGCTCTCAATGGAAAACCTGAAGGCAAAATTGAGGGCAAGCGAGGCAGGGGTAGGCCCAGAACAACATGCTTAGGGAACCTAAACAAATGGGTAACACTGAAAGATCAGGGAAACGTAACTTTTTTTAGAGCTTCCAAGCAAAGGAATGAATGGAAAACCATGATCGCCGATGTCTGTCGCAGATCTAGCACTGGATGATGATGATGAAACAAATGGGAGCAATACTTGGGTTTGATACAACCCGATTTTAATATGGACGACAAATAATAGAATTTTTCTCACCTGTATAATATTATTATCCATATTATGACTAGGACAAACTACTTGAAACAGATAGTGAGACTATAGAAATTATTGGATTTCCGTAACTCTCCCTCCCCCTATCCCGCATACACACACGTCATACAACCACTCAAACCTCCGAATCTAGTATTATACCAAGCTAGGCTTTGTTTTAAAAGGAAAGCCACAACATAATATTGTATCGTTTGTTTTAAATACGAAGCCAGTTCTTGACGTGTCGATCTAGACTCATTACCATTAGAAAGAGTGAAACTGTTGGCCATTGCGCGCATGTTGTATATGAGAAAGAAATGTTAAAAACTACATCACAGCCACAACTCACCAGAGTCCGAACAAAGAACCACAGCAAGCGCCAAGAACGGCAGTAAAGACATTGTTATTTTCCCCATTGTATATCTCTCAGAAAAGAAAACGTTTATTCATCAAACCCTCAGTCGTAGGAAGGTTTGCTACGTCTTCACTGACGCCCTAGCAACACATTTATACCAAACTTTGTTGTAAAAGGAAAATGACCTCTAGAAATCAACGCAAGTATATCACTGGCACGCAATCCAAAAACTGCAATGAGGCGTTGCCCGCACCAAATTTTATAATATAACGAACCGAGTCAGATATACTAGCCAATCAGTCCCACTTTGTCACGTCATTTTAACACCCCCCCCCCCCTTTCCAATTAAACACAAGATATAATGCTTTTTTCTTTTAGGCTTGATAAAAGAGCCCAATAACACATGGCACTTGTTGATTGCTCATGACTATCTGATTGTCAACTCGACTACCTGAATATTGTTGACGAATTTGAGAGAAAAAATAACCACTTCATCCGCTTCTATCGCTTGTGATATCGTGTGCTGATCCAGAAAACCTCTTCAATAAGATATCGCGCTAACACAGTTTTTTCATCTTGGATGGCCTTAAAATCCTTCAAGAACTATGATCTGTTTCTGTTTTCTGTTTATCATAGCAGGTGAACATAGTGCTACTATAATATGTTCTCTTCCTCTTGACAATAAAATAGCTTTGAGTTCACATGTTAATGCAGTTTTATTGTCTGAACTGCCTCTCTCTCTTTGGTGTAAACCGAAGTCTCTTTCCCCTTTTGTAGTCCTACTCTTTTTCGTTAAAAGGAATATTTTCGCTTCGTGGATTAGTTGCACTTATCACGGAAAGTGCAATATAAGATCATTTATATCACAATCAAAAAATCTAAACACACACACACACACACACACACACACACACGCACGCACACACACACACACACACACACACACACACACACACACACACACACACACAGCTGTCTTTCAGCCACATCCTTGATCTTGTGGTAGGGAAGATCTACACCTAGCCTTTTCGGACAAGGGCGAGAAATCTCGGAGGTCCTGTACGCAAGTTGCACACGTTAAAGATCCCTTGGTTATTCAAAATCGATATCAGTAGGCTTAGGCCGCCACCCGAGCAAAATTCAAAATTTCCTACCAACTGCCTGCGCGCTCTTATGACCTTATGCAGTTGTGTGCCCCGTAAAACGCTTGTCAAAAAAAAATCAAATCAAAACAACAACACACACACACAGACACACACATACACACACACACACGCACACTCACTCACACACACACACATACACACACACACACACACACACACACACACACACACACACACACACACACACCTACACACACATTCGCACTTATATACATTTTATATAATATGCATGTTACACCTAGTGGTGTGGTGATATGGTAATCTATTTGATGATATGACTTGATTGAGAGCCCTCCTCTAATATCGATAATCACGTTTTTCTATCAAATAAAATACCATAACGTAACACCCTGACTTGTGTATCCTTGACGGTACAAACCATGCAAAACTAAAACAAGTAAAAGCAGAAACGAACAACAAATCACATTGGCGACAAGAAATCAATTTTTACAAGGAGGATCAGTGTTCACTTTTTAGAGTTTATAACGCCTACGTTGATAGCAAATAAAAGTTATTTCAGCATGAAACCAAGGCCTGGTGAAAGCCAATACTGACAACTAATGTTATTCTTCAGTTTTAGGTGAAAGTGGACGCTAATACTATTTTGACGTCATACAAGAATGCTGTCCTTTGACATAAATGTGCTCATAATAAAGCCATCTCGTATTATAGTTATAGTCGTATTTAAATGTATGTTGTACCAAGATCTCAAAGATCAGGAGACCACCCCCCGGGCGGTGCTACTGACTGAAGTGTCTTAAAGCCATTCCCAAAGGGGTGGGGGACATTAACCATGCTCTTATGCACAGCAGAATTGTAATTGTGAATGGGCTGATTCATCATTGTCATGCTCATAACTGTGCCTGAACTACAACAGAGAACTGCTGCTTTTTCTTTTCTTATCTGTGCTATCGTCATTTTTTCATCTACTTCTTTTGTATGATTGTCACACTCCTATGGCCCGCTATTTCCGGGGTGCCTTGATAGTCGAAGCAGAATTTGTGCTGTTGAAGCTAGAGAGGTGAACAGAGTAAGCCTGATTTCCTGTAAGGCATCTACAAACACATAGGCACACCAAGAAATTACTGCAGGATACATTTTGCTGATTTTTCATCCGCATTCATCACAATCCAACCGCACATAATGGTTTCAAAATTAATTAACATAAACATAAACAAGAACATTATAGCTTGGATTCTTGAGTTCTTAACCAATCGACCTCAATATGTAAAATTAAATGGTGTAAAATCCGACCTAATATTAACGAACACCGGTGCGCCCCAAGGCTGTGTAATCTCCCCGGTCTTGTTTACGCTCTACACAAACGACTGTACTTTTGATAACAAAAACATCAAACTAATAATGATTCCACTCTACAAGGCCTTATAACAACAAATGAGAATGAATACAGGGACGCTGTAAATCTATTAACAAATTGGTGTGATAACCACTCCCTTTCACTAAAAGTAAAAAAGACAAAGGAATAAATAATAGGTTTTAGAGTAAAAAAAGACCAATTGCAACCATTACTTATTAAAGATGAAGAGGTGGAGGTGGTTAGCTCTTACAAGTATCCTGGTGTAACAATCGAAAACAAACTTGACTGGCATCCCAACGCTGCTTTTGTGCATAAAAAAGTAAATCAAAGAATGTTTCGTTTAGGGAAATTAAGAAGTTTCCGTGTTGATAATAAGATTATGTCCCTTTTTTACCATTCTATGATTGAAAGTGTGCTATAATTTGTATTTGCTGCTGGGGAGGGAATTCTGAGGTGAAAGATAAAGACAAATTTGACAGAACCATTAAGAAAGCCAACAAGATCTCTGGATATGATTTTAATAGAATGGATTAAATGTATAACACCACATGTATAAAAAAGATAAAAAGCATTATAAACGACCCATCACACCCATTTTCAACACAAATTGTAAGATCACGCAGCGGCAGATATGTACCTCCAAAAACAAAGAAAGGAAGATATAAAGGAAGTTTTTTTTACCATCTAGCATAAGGCTGTTGTCAGAATGAGCATAAATGTGTGTTACTCTTAGAGTATGTATCTATATATTACTCCAAAGATCTAGTATTTAAATTCCTGCATGTGGTTGAATGATGCATTTGATGTAAATGTACATTTTGTCAGCTTTTTTTCTCTTTTCATGTTGAATTTTAATGAGAGTAATATATATAATTTAATGTTTTTTAAATGTATACTTGCATGACTGTGTTTTTACGGTCCTCCACAGCCAAGGAAAAATGTCCCTCTGGGATAATAAAGCACTATCTATATCTTATCTTATATCTCTGTTGATATCCCCTTGGCGCTCATATTATGACCTTATGCAGTTGCAAGCACCGTAAAACCTCTACTAAAACAAACAAAAGATCAGGAGATCAGTCACTTATGGAATCACCTAGAAAGAGAGGTCAAAAACACACTAGGAGCCCCTTCTCCCACAGCATTTGAAGGCTACAAAGTTGGAAGTAAAAAAAAACAATTAAAATTCATTTAAAAGCATACTTCATGACATGCCATCTTGCTTGGTGGTTAGTCTTTCTTAATCACTATAGGCCAGCTCTCATCTTAATAACGCGATGTACATATGTCATCATCGAATGCGTTGCAATCGTATAAATACCAGCGTATGCTTTAGCGCTGATCTACAGACGCTTGTATGCATGTTCATGCACATTGATTTTCGTTTAGTAAATATGAAAGTATTGTAAAGCGCATAGAACTGCATTATAAGGGAGTGGGCACTATAAAACCTTTTTTTCCATTATTATTGTTATTATTATCATTAGTATTATTACTATTATTGTTCTTTTTTTCATCATCATCATCATCATCATCATCATCATCATCATCATCATCATCATCATC
>NW_004797778.1:251984-254460 GCF_000002075.1 Aplysia californica | reverse complement strand
TTTGATGGTGTCATGGACGCTGTTGATGTCCGAAAGAAATTGATGCGTCTGTTGAGAATTACCACCATGTAGGGCGATAATGTCGTCCATGTATCTCATGACCAAAAAGGGTTGGTTGGGAAGGGGGGCGATGTTTTTACGCCAAAATTCTGCCATAAAAATGTTGGCATAGGAGGGAGCTACAGGTGTTCCCATCATCATCATCATCATCATTAATATTATTATTCTTACTGTTATTGATGTATAATTTTTATTATGATTATGATTATGTTATGTATACATTCATACATACAAATGATTCAATGGACGGCAGGTGGCCCCCCTCCGGTCAGTCCACAGACAACTGGACACCTTCCACATGGACCTGAAGCGGGCCCGGATGTCGCGCGGGGAGTTTAAGGCCATCGCTACCACTCTGTGTGTACGTTGACATTTGGGCCCTTGGGTATGGCCCGTGTACGTATGTTTCGCTTATTTGTGTATGTTTGTGGGTGTGAGGGGGGAGGGTGTGTGTGGTATGTGTGTGTGTGCGTGTGTGTGTGTGTGTGTGTGTGTGTGTGTGTGTGTGTGTGTGTGCGTGCGTGCGCATGTGTGCGCCTGCTTGTGTTGGTGTAAGTGTTCATAGTTGTTATACAAAAGTGTATAATAATTATGTGTATACGCTTGTGTTTGCATGCGGGAGTGTGTTCATTTATCCTTTTATATCCTGTTTGAGTAAAGAGAGGCGTATCAACGCAATAATGGTCATTTAGTGTTGAGAAAAAGTAAGACAGACAGACAGAAACAACAGTGGGAAAGTAGAGAAGAAGGAAAAACGAATGGCCCCCTCCAACCACATGCACCTATTCACTCCTTCCCAACAGAACACACACGACAAGAAGCAGATTGCATTATACACGTTTGTAGTATTTTTTTCCACCATGAAGACCTACTTCTCATCGCTCTGAAGCTGCTTAGAAATTCCTCGAACTATTCCTTGGTCACACCCGTTTTTAATGTATTTTTCTTCAATAAAAGTGGGTGCCACTCGTAGATCCTACTTCTTTTTTCCCCCTCTGTGGTTTCTGTCTGACTTTTCCTCGACACCAAATGACCATCATGTTGAAAATGTGATTCACTTAACTCAATCCCAAACTATTCAATTCAAACTCACCCTATGGGTGGTTGGTGGGTGCTCTGGTGTGATGTGCTCCTTTTTTCATATCAACCATCTGTTGTCCTTATCTGTCCTCCTTCTGTTTTGTGTATGTTACTCTCTTGTAACACATAATCTATTCTTCGGCACTTATATGACCTTATTGTGTTGCAAGTTCCGTAAAACTCTTACTAAAACTAAACTATACTCACCCTGACCACGTCTCGTTTTATTTCCCCACGAGCTAGTCAAACCCAGTCGTTTCCCGCCTTGATCTGACGGAATGCATGCTGGATGACGTCAAGGTCGTGTACCTGTGTGACCTTCTCGCAGAGGATACCTGTTTAACGGACTTGGTAAGTCAGCTGGTCTGTTTTGCTTTTTGTTTACGTTTTAGGTGGTAGGCCCCCTGATATGGCTATCCCCGAAAAACGCTGTCTTGAGAACATCGGAGCTTAAGTTTTTGGACCCTTCACAATTGTTCAGTTTCTTTAAAAGACAAGGAGAGTTTTCTCTATAACCAAACAAATATAGATCTACACACCAATGCAACCAAACCTTCTAAAAGTAGGGCAATGCCCATTTTTGGTGTAGGTCAAGATTTTTGGAAACCCCCGAAATCTGAGTAGCCCACTTGTTCTTGAAAGTGACCATATTTTTGTTATTGGTGTTGGTCGTCTCGTAGTCAGGGACCAACATGGTGTCCTTGGGAAAGGCGCTTTTCCTCACTTCACCGTGATGGCTTGGTCCTGTTGGAGATGGGCTTCAGAATCGGAGATTCTGCTTCTTGATAGAACGAACTCACAATGCTACTAGAAGCTGTAAGGGGGCTTCCGTGGCCTAGAGGTTAAGGTGATTACCTCTCACTCAATAGGTCCCGGGTTCGAATCCGGATAGGGACGGAAATTTTTCTTCTCTAAAAATTGTCTCCTATTTCACCTCCTTTCCTGCTATCCAGCAATGTCTGTCGTCTGCTTTGGTCTCCACTTTCTGCCCCATTTTTCCTCACCTCCTTTGCCCCCTCCCCTGGGCTCCTGACTCTTTCTGTAGCCTTTCTACTTCTACTCCTTGGCTCCTTCTTACAGCTGCCTTTCAGCCACACCCCTGATCTTCTGGTAGGAAAGATCTACACCTAGCCTTCTCGGACAAGGGCTAAAAATCTCGGAGGTCCCGTCCTCAAGTTGCGCGCGTTTAAGATCCTTTGGTGGTCCAAAATCGATAAGAGTAGGCTTCAGCCGCCGCCCGAGCAAAATTCAAAATTTCCTACCAACTAAAAATGTTTAGTGTGTCCCGCGCACTCATATGACCCTATGCAGTTGCGAGCGCCGTAAAACAATTACC
>NW_004797778.1:248795-250356 GCF_000002075.1 Aplysia californica | reverse complement strand
CACACACACACACACACACACACACACACACACACACACACACACACACACTCACACACAAACATGCACACACAAGCATACGCCTACGCATGTGCACACCTATATACACACACTCTCTCTCACACATACTCTCCCCCCATACACATCTGTGCACATAACAGAGATCTAATATAATAGTATGCTTGCACTCACATATGGGTTCACAGTCACGTACATAATACAAATAAACAGTGGTTGTAAATATTAGTAGTGTTAAGCTAGATACGTGCTCAGTATTCTGATTGTAACCCAATTGTATTCTGATTTTGCATGCTTTAAAAATCATAGGAATAGGAATATATTACCTTCATGCAAACAGAACTCGTCTTTGAGCTCACGCTAACTGGAAATTTACAAAACCAAAAATTAGTGCGCAATCAGAGACTCATATAACAGAAATGAAGAAAAAGAAATCCACTTTCTCAATATACCTTTAAAAATCAAAGTATAACAACCTGGATTATTGTGAGCTTTCGAGCACTGATAGTCATCGCGTTATTTTGACTTAATAAATTATTACTCAACAAGATAAAGAGAAAATATTTACTCACAGTTAATTAAGACAAATCTATACAAGATTACTTGTAAAGTTTTGTTAAAAATTGGCGCAATAAAGATATCTGCAAAGGAAAAAAAATCATGTTTTTAAGTTGGACAAGGTAGGGCAGATCTAATAACTGATATTGTATTTGAGGGAGAAAAAAACGTGGTACACCCCCTTCCATTTACTGCGTCTTTAATGTCAAACATCTCTCGTCATTATCTCTCCCTCATTCATTCCTTTGTATATTACTCTCTCGTAACATCTCTAAAATCGTCGGCACTTTTATGGCCTAATTGGGTTGCGAGTGCCGTAAAACTCTTATTAAAACTAAACTAAACGACTCATCCAATAGGTAATGGTCTGAGAGATGACACAGCAGAAAAAATTGCAGAGTATTTAAAGGTGAGTTCAGCCTCATAACGGTGATTGTGTTTTGCTTGTATACTTTATTTGGTCTCTTCTAATGACAAGCGGGCTAACCCAGATTTCGGAAGTTTCCAGAAATCTTGACCTTCACCAAAAGTGGGCGTTGCATTACCTATAGGAGAAGTTTGGTTTCATTGGTGTGTAATTTTGTTTGGTTATAGAGAAAACTGTCCTTGTTTTTTTAAATAAACCGAACAAGGGGCAAAAAACTTTAAATTCGATTTTCTCAAAACATCATTTCTGGATTTAGCCCACTTGTCCTCAAAAGCGACCATTTTCACGTCGCGAGTGACCTGCCAGAATTGCACAAGTTTGTTTTTCTTTTGTGCGTGTGGAAGGGGGTGGTGTGTACCTTTTTCCGGGTTTGGGGGGGTCTTTTCTTGTCGGAATCCTTTTTACTTTTCCCTCACAGGTCATGTTTATCTTTTTCACATGTTTTTATTCACCCCACCCCTCTCCCCATCTTTCTTCTTCTTCTTCTTCTTCTTCTTCTTCTTCTTCTTCTTCTTCTTCTTCTTCTTCTTCTTCTTCTTCTTCTTCTTCTTCTTCTTC
>NW_004797778.1:246116-247623 GCF_000002075.1 Aplysia californica | reverse complement strand
GATGGATGGATGGATGGATGGATGGATGGATGGATGGATGGATGGATGGATGGATGGATGGATGGAAGATTGAATAGATAGATTGTGTCTAAAAAAAGAGGACCCATTTAAACCGCTTTTTGACCAATTTAAATGAAACTTTTTTGAAAAATGAAATTCAACTAGATCTAGGGGGACATTACATTTGTCAAAATGAAACTAATCAGCCACAGTGTTCGAGAAAAATTTAGTTTTTAAAATTTCAACCAAAACTGAGTGAAACGCAAAGCTTTGCAACTTCTTAAAAACCAACCATACTGATCTGTCTCAAATAGTCACTATTGAAATTGTGCATTGAAGGACACATTTATGTTAAAAATTATATTATCAAATAAACCCAGGGAGGGATGGATATTTAAATCTCCAGGGATTGACCATTTCTCTCTCTACAAGCTTCAATACACTACTGGAAAATTTGAATAACCCAATGGTGTGTTTTTGGGTTGTGTTATGTAAGGGCGTCCTGTTCAACATTGAGTTTCAGCTGTTAGATCGTTTGTAGCTTGTTTCCATAGACTCTGCCACCCCCCCCCCCCAAGGTAGTAATTTAAAGGGCTCAAGTTTGGGGGAAGGTTGTGACCATTCATTTGTAGGCGGTAGGCTTACAAGGTGCTCCCCAGAGCTTTCTTGCAACAATACAAGGACCACTCAAGACCCATCCCACTGGAACCAGGCCTCTACAGCATAGCACCTTCTCCTCTCCAAACTTCTCCAAAACTTTCTCAGCACGGAGAGATATCCATCTGATATTGTGGTTTTACCAGGAGATGGGTTTTACCGTCCTTGTCCTGAAACCAGAACAGACCGATCACGCTCCTGTTGCTGAAGGTTTCGAAAAAGTGAAATTTTGCGCTTTACACAAATTTGATTGACACTTTAAAAACTTAATATTTCTCGGAGGCGTGGGTGGGCTTTTGTGATATTTACAAACTTGATGTTCCCCTGGTTGAATTTTGTGAAGTTCAAAGTTTTGTTAAAATCAATGTACTAATGACTGAGTTATTGTCCTTTAAGTGGGTCTTTAAAAAAGTTTTAATAAGGGTTTAACGGCACTTGCAATACAATAAGGTGACATAAGTGCCGAAGAATAGATGTGTTACAAGAGAGTAAAATACACAAAAAAGAAGGAGGAGAGATAAGGACGATAAATGTTTGATAGGAAAGAAGGAACAAACCACACCAAAGCACCCGCCAACCACCCACGTCCTTTTTTTTTTGGGGGGGGGGGGCAGCCTGTATTAAAACAGTGATGCAATGTGTTTTCTGCAGGGGAGAACAATCGTTTGGTCTATCTTGACGTGAGTTGGAACAACCTGAGGAAGAAAGGGGCCACAGACTTCCTGTTGGGCATTGCTGTAAGCTTTCTATGTAAAGATACCGTGAAAGGGTTTACTGTGTGTGTTGTGTGTGTGTGTGTGTGTGGCGGGTAGTGGAACTGTTAGGGAATTACAGAGAGAGAGAGAGAGAG
>NW_004797778.1:241440-243765 GCF_000002075.1 Aplysia californica | reverse complement strand
CTCGCAACCCCCCTCCAACAAAACAAAACAAAAAAGCTCATACAAACCCGCTCAACTTAAACTCCCTCCCACCCACCGGGGTGGTGCCACTGACTGAAGTATCTTTAGGCCATTCCCAAAGGGGGGACATTTCTCGTTCTAATGCACAGTAGAAATGTAAATGGGCTGATTGAACAATGTCACTCTCATAACTGTGTCTAAACTACAACAAGGAACTGCTGCTTTTTCTTTCCTAATCCTTACTATAGTCATTTTCCTCTATTTCTTTTGTATGTTTGTCACACTCCTGTGACCCGCTATTTCCGGGGTGCCTTGATAGTTGAAGCAGACCTTGTGCTGTTGAAACTAGAGAGGTGAGCAGAGTAAGCCTGATTCCCTGTAAGAACTTCTCTGTTGGCATCCGCCCCTTGGCTCTCATATGACCTTATGCAGTTGCGAGCGCCGTAAAACCTCTACTAAAACTAATTTTACTCCCTCCCCACCTCCACAGAGCAACTCAAACTTGGAACACTTGGATGTCTCCTGGAACGGGCTGCGTGAAGAAGGCAGCACGGCCCTCAAACACATACTGGCCGAAAACACGACCTTGACACGTTTGAATATCTGTGGCACTGGGTGAGCCGGGTGACTGGCCAACAGCACTTTTAGGGAGGATTCAGGGAGGTTGGACTGCCTCACCCAAGAGCGGCGGTAGCCCTGGCTAAGAGCTCCTTCTTCGGGGCTCCTAACAATTTGGAAGGATATCCCCCCCCTACACAAAACAATAACAACGACAACAACAACAACAACAATAATAACAACAGCACCGACAACAACAACAGCTAGTAATAGTGATGCAATAGCTGCGAAAACATCCACAGTAACAACAACAGCAGCAGCAGCAGCAGCAGCAGCAGCAACAACAAAAAAACCCAAAACAAACAAACAACAACAACATAATATAGATCTTATGAATTATATGATATCTTTTAAGGACAAGCGGGTTAACCCAGATTTTGGAGGTTCCCAGAAATCGCAACCGACACCAAAAGTGGGCATTGCCCTACATACAGAAGAAGTTTGGTTTCATTGGTGTGTATATTTGTTCGGTTACAGTATAGAGAAAACTCTCCTTGTCTTTTAAAGAAACTGAACAAGAGTCCAAAAACTTTTAACTTCGATTTTCTCAAAACATCATTTTTCGGGATAGCCCCCTAGTGCTTAAAAGTGACCATATTTATTATGTTTCCCACACAATAGGTTTATTCTACGTTTGAATTTGTCTCGCCCCTCCCCTCTCCCATGGCCGCCCAATATGAGTATTTGAGCTCTCGGCATGATCTGGTGTCTTGTCAAGGGACAACAATTGACTCGATGGGTGTTGACTTAAAGTGATAAGTAAACCCTACAATCACTTTTCTGCCAGGCTTGGGTTATTTCCATCACTGTGCATTTTGCTCAGTGGTTAAACAAGTCGTACACATAGTTCGTCCGTTGGAATAACTGGATTATTGTGACTAGATTGTATCGGGGACATAAGGGGTATAATACAGCGTACTGCTGAGTTACGCACAATGCTCCCCCCTTGCCGTCACGCCTTGACGGGCTGTTTTAAGCGCAGTGCTTGAACTGGAAATTTTATAATGACATGCATTTCTAAGATCGCATTATATTCCAAAGCACAGAGTCGTGTTTTCAGCTTAAGGTTATTGCTGGCACTCTGCATTATTATTTTTTGTCTTTTGTTTCTGTTTTTGTTTTGTCTCTCCTTTTTTCAGCATTCGGCAACACGTTGCCTTGATAGGTACAGCACACGAATATAGTGCGGTCTGTCCTAGTTCTGATCCAGGCTAAAGCTCTATCTGATTCATGTTCATTTCGAAGTTTAAATTCAAAACGTTCTCTGCTTCTGCTTAATGCAGACAGACTTCCACTCTTTGAGGCTCCAGTTGGAAGAGTTGGCAAGTCTCCCCTCTTGGTCTTATCGGAAACAGACGGGTTTGTTAAGCATCCGATATTTCAGCTTTGCTTTTGAAAGAGAGCAAGGCAGTTCAAAACAGGGAAAGCAACGTTTTTGCTCCTTAAGATTTTGTTTGTAAACGTTGTATTTCCAGAGCTCTTGATATTGACTTTAGTACATAAACATTTTATTGTGTCACAGACAGTCAGTGTGGGTGGTTGGCGGGTGCTCTGGTGTGGTTTGCTCCTTCTTTCCTAGAAAAAATCTATCGTCTCTATCTCCCCTCCTTCTTCTTTGTGTTTGTTACTCTCTTGTACATATGCAACACCTCTAATCTTCAGCCCTTATATGACCTTATTGTGTTGCAAGTGCCGTAAAACTCTTAC
>NW_004797778.1:225880-234211 GCF_000002075.1 Aplysia californica | reverse complement strand
GGGCGATAGCCTCACTCGTCACCTGAAAACAAACGCGTTTGTTTTTGAGACGACGAGTCGAGCGTAATCGATTTGTGCCACGATAGCCGCTTTGCACCCTCAATCTGGCTTGCAAGCCGCCCCGACCAGACCCGATCCCCCCAATGGGCACCACGTATTAGGCTAGTCCATCCCTCGATGTTACCGATTCACGTTAT
Source organism: Aplysia californica (assembly GCF_000002075.1). Lineage (NCBI taxonomy): Eukaryota > Metazoa > Mollusca > Gastropoda > Aplysiida > Aplysiidae > Aplysia > Aplysia californica. The sequence continues at coordinate 234,014 of NW_004797778.1, read as the reverse complement.
TCTTTGACAACATTTATTTGGCCCCCACATCTTACCTACGGGTATTACCTTCATAATCATTACCAATCATTACATCTGTCTGAACCCCCCCCCCCCCTAATCCCCCAGCTTCCCAATGATTTTAGGTACTCTGGTGTACTCTGTCTCTTTTAGTCTTTTATGTAATTGAATTATAATGACCCCTCTTGAAGAAATACGATCTTTTCTTTTATTCAGGCTGTAAGCAACATGCTGATTAATTTATATGGCAAAACTTTCTAGTCAACGTCTCCCCGCGCCCCCCCCCTCTTTTTTTCCCCCGCTCTCCTCTTGTTTCGATCAATTTATCTTCCTGCTTAGTTGACCTTCTATTTATGCATGTGTGTTTACTTGTTTCCGTTTATTTGTCTGCCTATTTGTCCGTCTGAGAAACAAAATTCTTATTACTTAATCGCCTCACGGCCCACCCACGTCCATCCATTACTTCCCTTTTCAGTCAGAACGCGGAAGAGGAAGCGAAATACTCAACCCATTTCTCCTCAAAGTTCAAACCAATACTGTTACTTATCGGTGAGTAGCCACGTATAGGTAAATATTCACACATCGGTTAATATAACTGTCGAATTTAGGTAAATCGTCTCATTTGGGAAAATGCACAGATTTCGGTGAAAAGGCTCATGTCAGTAAATAGTTAGATATCGGCAAATGTTCTAACATCGGTAAATTGATGGCCAGATATCGGTAAATAGTTTCATTTCACTTAAAAAAGCCTCATATCTACAAAAGATCAGATATCCGTAAATTAAATAGTCTCTTACAGGAAAGAGGTCGCTTATTGGTAAATTGGGGGGGGGGGGGGGGGGTGTTAATGGGCACACTGGTGTAGTTTGCTCCTTTCCTGTCAAAAATCTATCCTCCTTGCCTTTTATTCTTCTTTTCTTTGTATGTTACTCTCTAGAAACACATCTAATCTTCGGCATCTCTATGACCTTTCTGTGTTGCAAGTACCGTAAAATTCTTGACTCTTACTAAAAAACCCGAAAGTATTGGGAAATAGTCAAGTATCAATAAAATAGTGTCATTGTGGTAAGAGGTCACATTCGGATGTATAGCCTGATTTATGTGTAGATAGTCAGATATCGGGAACTAATCACACCAGAAATTTTTAGTTTAAGCAGTCAAATGTTGTATAGTTCAATATTGTTGCGTGTTGCAGTATAGCAAAATAAACGTATCTCAATTCTGATTAATTAAGTATCACAGCATTGCGTTATGGGTATGCTTGTCAATGCTTGAGTTCAACGTGTTTTGCTGTCTTGTAAATATAGACATTTAAAACTTGAATCATTGTCCACTAAGCTTACAGGGAGAGGTTGTTGGGGGGGGGGGGGGGGTTCAGCAAGTCTTTGATCTGGGTAAGAAAAAATCATAGTAGAGTAATGAAATTTAGCCAGCCTTTAGACAATTTCTTCGGAACACACCATGCAATTAATTATCGTGGAAATCCGACAATAATAAGGCACTATAGAGGGGTCAAAATTTGTGGCGCAACTTATTGTCAAATATCTCTTCAAGTATCGAAAACAGACTCTTTACTTTTGCACAGTGACGTGTATCGTCTTAACAGACCACTATTTTTGTAAACACCCGTTACCTCTATTCTAGAAAATTCCTGAATAAATACTAATAAAAAATCCCAGTGCGTGGTTTCTACAGATTTTAAAAGGTTAACCACTGGAACAATATTGCTTTTAAAAGCAAGTCCGTCTTTTTTTAATTGACGAGGGTTGTTTTTATTGAGCGCATTTCTTTAAAACTTTTAGTGCAAAAAAGTGTTCACTATAAATTAATTTCTTTTAACTAGTTTTGCCTCTAAAATTGTCATTGATGAGCTGTGACGTAAGCCATATGCGTACGCAATATGGGTATGAGAAGCGGGAAGTGCTGTGAACAATTCCAGTTTCCATGTGAAATAGGTTTGTAGTATTTTATATAATTTATGGAGAAGGTTTTTTAAAATCTAGCCCCAATTGTTGTAGAAAAACATGGTTAAGTTAAGACATTGGTAAAAACGGCTGTGCAAAGTATGAGTGACATTGATTCTTCCGTTGAAAAGATATTTAAGGATAAGTTGCGCCACCAATTTTTGACCGCACAAAAGTCAACGTGTTCAATGAAACCATGCACAAAAACGTTTGCTTTTCTTTGCTGAAGCTGTGCCATGGAGCCAGTTGAATATCACTCAGTTATCAAGTTTTTCCACTTGAAAGGAAAATCCTCGTCGGACATTTTTCAGGAAATGGTCCAACTTTATGGTGACAAAATGTCCTCGTCATAATACTGTGACATACTGAGTAAGAAAATTCAAATCTGGATTTATTTCGGTGATGCATGAAGATCGTGAAGGGCGCCCATCCTTTGTTGTAAGTGAAGAGAAAGTATCCATTGTGAAGAAACTGGTTCTACAATACTGGAGTGTAACTGTTATACAGCTCTCAAGTGAAACGAAAGGGGAGGACTTCCGTAACGAGAATCTAATAAATTATTCTCAATGTCCATCAAAATCATAATTGTCCTTCCGAAACGAGAATCAGTGAAGGGTCAGCTGAAACGATTCTTCATGACCACCTTAACGTGAATAAGGTGTCTGTGCGGTGGGTACCCTGCCATTTGACAAATAAGCAAAAGAAGCAGAGGGTTGAGTCCTGCAAAACTCTCATTCGAAGAGTCCAATGCCACGCATTTCTTTTAAAAAAACATGGTTACTATGAAAAAGACATGGATTGATCATTTTGATCCAGAAAAACATGACTTCCATGCTCTGGAAACCCCCTTCTTCTCCCTCTCCAAAGAAGGCAAAGGCAACAGCGTCAAGTGGAAAGGTCATGCTGTCGTGTTATTAAGGTTGTGAAGGTATCATCATGACGGACTACCTGGAAAATGGAAAAACAGTCACAGGGGACTACTACTCGGGTTTGCTGATGAATTGCGGTCCGAATTGGTGAGAAAATTGCGTGGAAAACTCCGTGATGGGTCCTCCTACTGCATGACAACGATAGGGTTGAACAAGCAGTCCAGACAGCAGAACAGTGCAGCTTTGAAATCATGCCACACCCACCTTATTCACCAGACCTAGCCCCCTTCAGACTTTTTTTCTGTTTCCTGAACTAAAAAGTATCACTCAAAGGACGTCGTTTCCATGACAACGAGGACTCCATTGAAGTTGTTCAAGACTGGTTAGGGGCCCGTTCTAGGTCATTTTTTTTCTCTCATGTACTTTTGGAGGCCAAAGAGAATGGCAGAGATGTGTTACTCTTCATGGTGACTATGTCGAGAAATAAAAGTATGTGTGTCAAGTCACAAATTCTATCTTTATTCCTTCACATTTAGACCTAAAGACTTCTTGAACCCCCCTCCCCTTTGTAAGTAATTACAAGCCGTTGTGTTCACCCAGAGACCTGGCTCAGAGAATCAAGATGGAAGGCGACTCTCCACATGACATCATAAACCATGCTCTCGCTCAGATAGGACGTGTCAGCAAGGGTCATATGCAAGTAGCTCGTCACAGCGCGGACATTCAATCGCTCAGGTGGGTGTATCCATCATTAATGTCTGTTTTTGTGTAATGGGTTAACCTGAATATGATTGGTGGCTGTTTCAAAAATTATTTTGTTTGTTTGTTGGGTTTTTATTTAGTGCCTTTATAGTGGACTTTAATTTTCTCCTTCACGGTGTTGATAATATCACTGTGGGAGGTGTACAATTCTTGTGCATACTTTCCTTTCCGTACATTATAAAGTTTCCTCTCATGGTTGTTCGTGTCTGAGTCAGATCATTTTTTTCTGCGCGTACGCAGGATTGATTGCAAATGCGTGCCACCACCGTCGACTCAATTTGTACAATTTAACTTTATCCGTAGGCCTACGTCGTGTTTTACTATCCTATCCATACGACGTGGAGAACTCTGTGCCCCCACTTTCCAAAAAATACATTTACTCGTTAATCCGATCCGTATGTTTTGCAAAGCAGTCTGTCAAAATGATTTTTTGAGATACTCTGAAAGTTTCAAAGAGATCTTCGCACTAGAAGTATTTTAAAAAGTGAAGAATACAATCTCTGAGGTACAAAATAACCCCAGGCGTACGGATAGGGTTAAAAGGCGGTTGTTGCAACAGTCAGTATCTGTCGGTGCCAACCAGATCGGACCGGTATGTAGCCGTATAGCAAACAGAAGGAGTTACTCGATGAAATAAAAACTTCCCCTGTACGAAATGTTGGTCACGTCTTAGATTTTTAAAAAGTCAAATATTCGACAATCAAACAGATGATTGAACAAACAATGACAATGACTATCTTTATTCATCTCGAAGGGAGAAATTTGTCTTGGTTGTTTACAATGGCAGTAGATGTAACACAGCTTAGGTGCACTCACGCATACGCACAAGAGGGGACAGTAGTAAACATATCTCACGTTCTGAAACACCCGCTCTGCGAAAACTCACTCTCTCTCTCTCTCTCTCTCTCTCTCTCTCTCTCTCTCTCTCTCTCTCTCTCTCTCTGTTTCATTTGTAGCACTGTGTGTTCAGTAACCTCACTGCAGTTGTTGTGAATGAATTTCTGTATCTGTCTGTTCTTGCTTTTATGGAAATGTATCGTTTACTGTGGGTCGATAATTGACATGCTAAATGCTCAACACACAAACACATCTTTAAACATACCTCTTTACCGCTATACCTCTTTCCCACTTCTCGTTTATCAGAAACCTCGAACTGAAAGCCCAGATGGAGGAAATGATTGACACCAAGAGCGACCTCAGCTTATTGAAGGTCGTTAAGTTTGGAGATCCCGACATCATAGACCGGGGTGACGACTTCTCGGACACTAAATTCCAGCAAGACAAAGAGAAAGAGAGCAACACCGCCACCCCTCCTGACCCAAACACTGACACCCCGAAGTAGCATCGGACAAGTTTGGAGGACTGCGAATTACATTATGCCAGCGCACACACAGCCAATCGGATTCTTCAGTTTGAGTTGGGGGCTAGCCAGATTCTCTTTCGTGGACGGGGTAAAAGCTACCATTTTGGCACGACACGACCGAATTCATCAATTGAATTTGACTATGACCTTCTGAAGCAGAATATGCATTTGTTTTTAAGATCGTGAATCGAATCGGTCGTACTGTATCAAGATAGTAGCTTTCGCCCTATCCGTGAAGGAATGTTTGAGTAGCCCCGACTCAATCCAGCGAATCCGATTTGTAGCGTGCACTTGGTATTAGGTTGACAGACTATACAATATTATAGTTCAGACAAGCAGACCGATTAACACAATGGTGCCCCAAAGTATGTCAGTTTTAGAGAGACGACAACTGCGTTTTGCTATTAAAAGATACAGTAATATTTAACCTCCCCCCTCCCCACACCCTCACGCTGGCCAACCGAATGGTGTGCCGAAGCCTGAGGTCAAGATATCGTGTTCCGATAGTTTACAATAACGCAGACAAACGGACTGATGACACATTGTGATGACGCTCTGAAGTAAGTCAAATCTGGAGAATTTAAAACACTGATCTTTTATTATCATACAGTACTTAACTGACAAGCAAACCGACCAATGGAATATGCACTGCAGTTTGTCAATTCTGAAGGAATAAGTATCATTCAACGTCTGAGGTATCATAAGATAAGGGGGGTGGGGGGGGGGGGGGCGCTCTCGTGGTCTAGAGGTTATGGTGTTCGTCTCTCATTCAAAGGTCCCGGGTTCGAATCCGTGTAGCGACCGAACAATTTTCTTCTCTAAAATTGTCTCCTTTCCTGCTCTCTAGCAATGTTCTGTCGTCTGCTTTCGTCTCCACTTTCTGCCACCACCCCCTCACTTTCTTTGCCCCTCCTCTGGGCTCCTGACTCTTTCTGCAATCTTTCTACTGCTACTCCTTGGCTGCTTCTTACTGCTGTCTTTCAGCTTCACCCCTGACCTACACCTAGCCTTCTCTGACAAGGGCTAAAAATCTCGGAGGTCCCAGTGCAAGCTCCGCACTTTAAAGATCCCTTGGTGGTCTAAAATCGATAAGAGTAGGCTTCGGCCGCCACCCGGGGAAAATTTAATATTTCCTACTAACTGAAAATTTTAATGTTTAATGTATTCCGTGCGCTCATATGACCTTATGCAGTTGCGAGCGCCGTAAAACACTTACAAAAAAAAGGTATCATAACATTGCGTTATCGCTATGCAAGAGTTCAACTCACTCCACTTTTACACGAAGAAGCGCGATGCTTTCCAATATTATTCTCTTTTTAGTAGTGATTTTTTTAGACAAACTGTTAAAAAAGCAGCATGAAAATGTACTTTTTATTTAGAAAAATTATCTTTACTAAAATAAAACTGCTTTGTGAAGGACGGCAAATGTGTTTTTGCAATCTTTTTCTTCCTTGTCATTCATATATGAAGGCAGAACAGGTAACGATCAATTTTAAACCACTATGTTTCGTCGTTTAATTCTAACTTTGTTGTTTCGCTAGTTCTATTTTACTGATTAATACAAATTTCTTTTAAAAATGCTATAGTCGCCTGCTTATGACACACAGAAACACACACACAGACACAAAAACACACGCGCGCACACACACACGCGCGCACACACATACGCATACACACACACACGACACACACACACACACACATACATACACACACACACAAACACACACACACACACACACACACACACACACACACACTCGAATAATGGCCACAAAGGATTAGACCAGCAGTAGACCATGCTATGATCCCATTTTAAAAAAAGACAGTCGTCCTGACCCAGATTTTATTTCTTCTTGGAATGCTGCTCTTCTCTAATTTTTAAATGATATAGAATCTATGCGTCACGACGTGGTGGAATCAGGCTCTCGTCAATTTTTGGGCTTGTGGAGTTATTGGTATCATCTTAAAGCTTGTTCAGTTGTCTTGCTATTTGTGAAAAAATACCCATCTATCTTGAATAGAAGTCAAAATATTTGAGATTGAAGAAGGTGGGGTCGCCTGGTTTCAAAGGTAGAATTAGCGAGAAAATGGTCGCATAAGTTTGGTTATTTCCATAATTTGATAGTCCGTGGAAACTGAAATCTTACATTTTTGTGTGCCTTTAATCAACGTTTTTAAAAATAGTAAAACCCTCTCAGAAATGTGCTCTTAATTAGACAACAATGGTGTAAAGCCAAGAAAAACAAAAAATCGAGAAAAATTGTGAAACTGGCAAAAACATTTCGGTTTCGTCGATTTCATTATTTTGACGAGCGCCTGATTTCACCACGCTGCCTCACAATAATTTCACTTGATGCCAAGTGTACCGCATGAACAAAACTAAGAAATGCAAATAGCTAGAGACAGTAAAATATGTTAAATCCTGGGAAATACAATATGTCATTTAATGTTTAAAGACAATCAAAATATACATTCTTAAGTGAAAAGATAATAGTATGTGTTGTCAGCCTTTCTTCTAAACGGCTGTAAATGCTTGACACTTGTCGAAGATACCGAAAATACTTTTGAAGTTGAGGCAAGAGAAATGCGGTTTCTTTGGAGGCTGAGAACTTTATGGAAGAATAAGAAATCGAATGTTGTAAAGTTGAAAGAAGCCCAAATTACTTGCCACCTTTAAAAAAAACAATTAAGAAGAAATTATTACAGTTTTTGGGGAAATTAAGTAGACCTAAAGGCTTTGAATTTCTTTCTCTCACCGGAAAAATAGGAGACAGAAGAAGAGACAATGGACCAAGGACAACTTACTCAGACGAGATAGCTTGAAAAAAAAAGGATGACGAGGATGGTTCTGTTTTATTATTCTTTTTTTTTTGTAGAGCATCCGCGCAGAGAAGTGAGTGACGAACGACAACTCGTGATCGCTGTTGACTGTTCTAGATCTGACATTTGATGATGTTACTGCTGATAAAGACATAGATAAAGATAAATTACACTTTTATTGATCCTAGAAGGGCAATCTGATTTACAATGGCAAACAAACAAACAAACAAACAAACGTACATACATACATACATACATTACACACATACATACAAACAAACATACATACATACATACATACATACATACATACATACATACATACATACACACACACACACACACACACACAC
>NW_004797778.1:219034-224081 GCF_000002075.1 Aplysia californica | reverse complement strand
CCCCCCCCACACCCCAAGTTAAAAAGTTAGATGGACTGAGTTAGAGGCCCTCCAACGGAACAACATGGCGTTCTAAACAGTAATGCATCTGGCCCACGTCCGACAATATTGCATCTGACTTCAACGTCTCGTGGTATAGGAGGAAAGCAAAAGTAAAATCTAAGAAAGTAAAAGAAATGGATAGTTGTTTGCCTTCAAATATTTCTTTTATTTTGCAGGAATGCAAGGAATACAATTTCACGCACCGTCTCTCTGTTCTGTAGCTTAACAAAAGTTTGTTTCATTACAATGTTCAAAATATGAAACCGATCCGCTCTTTTTTAAAATAAAACAGTTAATTAAAAATATAGAAAGAAATAAAGAAATTAAGAAATAAAGCAACAAAGGAATAAAGAAATGAATAAATAAAATGAAATAAACACTGGACAAACACGGAGGCGATACTATAGATATCAGCAACACTGACTTTCCTACTCTTTATTTGATGCCCCATTCACGTCTGTGTTTTGAATTACAACTAAAACGAGGACTTTAGAATAAATTACCTCCTTGATTACATTGTACCGTTCTTGTCGTTGCCATTGTCGTTGTAGTTGTTATTGCTGTTGTTGTTGTTATTGTTGTTGTTATTGTTGTTGTTATTGTTGTTGTTTTTGTTGTTGTTGTTGTTGTTGTTGTTGTTGTTGTTGTTGTTGTTGTTGTTGTTGTATAGATAGATGTTGAAGTAAACCCAACCAAGTACAGAAAAATAGAGATGTCAGCTTGGGATTAAAAAACTGTGTCTCCTTGATGATGTTTAGAATTTCCGAAAAGTCGCTCAAAAGCATTGAAAGAATCTAGAATAAAACCCCCAGACACTCGCATACTGGTCGAATTCGAGCTCCTCTCTTCCAAAATCCCGTGCCCCCCCCCTCCCTCCAAGCCATTTTTTTTCCAAATTAAAAAAAAATAGGATAGAGTTACGAACGTTTTCTTTGTCATCATGTTCTTGTTAACCTTATGAAATGGAAATTACTGACCCCTCCCCCCCCCCAACAAAAGGACCCATTTATAAATGCAACAACTTTATTTTCTCTTCATACTGCACTACAGATATCATTCTACATTGTATATCAAGCTGGCATACAATGGTTCTGTACAGTTTCCTTAACAGACACTGTACACTCTGCCTCTACACCTAACAGGACACCGCTGGCTTTGTGGCCACGCGAATTTATTTTATACGGAGCTATTTTTTCCTCCGCCAATCAAAAGCAAGTACAGCTGTCACGTGATTCGCATTGTTGGTGCGCAGTTTTTGCCCGTCACTCTTGTACGATATATTATTGTACTTTCACTTTAAGAATTTATAACTATAATACTGTTTTTTTAAATCTTATTTTTTTTAACCCCGGGGCTTTATTTCTTTTATAGTCGTAAAGTTTTAATGATGTGATGAAATAAGAAGGTAAGAATCAAATTTATCTCTTCATTGCTCTTAAAGTCTCTTAATGTATTTTTTCTGACGCTGTTGTGTCTTTTGGACAAAGGAAAGCAGTCTTCTGTAAACATCGTGTCAAAGCCGATGCAAAATAAGAAAGGCTATGGCGTCAAGAGCGGGGAAGATCCGGTGTTAGATTACGAGCGGGGTGCCTGGCTTAGTTTATTTTTATTACTTAATTTGCATTATTAGGACAAAAATGATTGTATTCCGTGCAAGGAGGTTATACGGTTAGGTCCATGATTCCGTGACAATAAACGAGGTCTTTTTATCTGAAGAAAGCTCCACTGTTCTGTAAAATCTACAACGGTTATTTAACAGACAAGAAATCTTGTATATATCTATGGCCTCATCTTTCCTATTTCTATTTAACATAGCAGTCGTAAATATCAATTCATTCGATAAAACACTGTGACCATGCCCCTTTCGGCAGAGTCCTTAGGGCAGCATTACATTGCTTCGAGAAAAAGTTCTTCCTTGTCTTCAAATCGCTGTCCCCTTAGTCACCCTTTGATGTGATTCAGGAAAAAAAAATGAAAGTTGCATGGGGCTAAGTCTGGTAAAAAGGGGAGATGTTTAAGAATCTACGGGCAACCAAGAAAGATCTTGATAGATGGAGTAAGGGAAATACTAACAACTCATGGCTTCCCCTGACCCAGGCTCTCCGGCTGGTGGAAGAGAGATGTCTTTTTCTTCCCGCGACTCCCAAAAGGGTATAATCGGCGGATAAAAGTAAAAGTAAAGTAAGTTTAAGAATCTCCCACTGCCAGAAGCCCAGGAGATTGGTTACCTTTCGAGAAGTGGTCACAGGTGTGTTGTCATGTTGGAAGACAACACCTTGCTCGAGCAGACCCGGCTGCTTTCCACTGATTGCTGGTATCTGCTTTCCTTGAAGAACCTATCTTGTAAAAATCGACTTTGCCTGTTGAGCCAAAGGGAATAGGCCAATTCAAAACAACACCTTTGAGATCTCTAGGAGCAAAGATTTTTGTAAAATGGGTTCCTCATATGTTGGCTGATGAGTAAAAGGTTTTGAAATTCATGAAGGAATCTTGCAGACTAAACTCTCGCTTTCAAGTGCTGGTAAATCGTTGCTTGCCAGGGTACTAATTTTATGGACATGTCCGTTGATTATTGGTAAAGCAACCAGTTTCTTGGTTAGCATTCATATCAATTCTACATCAGAAAGCTCGCAATAGTATAAAACTTAAATTAAAAGAACCTAAACTCAAAACTGTCATAGCCATCATGATAAACGTACAGCATGAATTCAAACTTTCCTTGATATCTGGAAAAAAAATCTGCTCGTCAAGACACGAGGACTGCATGAACGTAAACTTGCTAACCACCAAGTCAGCCAGACTGCATGAACACAAACCCACTAACCACCAAGACAAGCATGCTGCTTGAACACAAACCCACTAACCACCAAGACAAGCATGCTGCATGAACACAAACCCACTAACCACCAAGACAAGCATGCTGCATGAACACAAACCCACTAACCACCAAGACAAGCTTGCTGCTTGAACACAAACCCACTAACCACTAAGACAAGCATGCTGCATGAACACAAACCCACTAACCACCAAGACAAGCATGCTGCATGAACCGGACCCACTAGCCGTCAGGACAAGCAGACTGCAAGAACAAAACTTGCTATTTTAAACTATTTATCGGTCATCAAGTGCGACAGACAGCAAACATAAAAAACAGTCTGCCTTTAACGGCAGGCAGACTGCATGGTATAGATTTATACTGAATACTCATCCTTTTACTCCCTCCTTAAAAAAATAGTAAGTGTTTTACGGCGCTTGCAACTGCAAAATGTCTTATGATTCATAAACATTTTCAGTAGGTAGAAAATTTTGAATTTTGCCCGAGTGGCGGCCGAAGCCTACTGTTATCGATTTGAGACCACCTTGGGATCTTTAACGTGCACAATTTGCACACGGGACCTCCTGGATTTTTCGTCCTTGTCCGAGAAGGCTAGGTGTAGATCTTTTCTGTCAGAAGATCAAGAGTGTGGTTGAAAGACAGCAGTGAGAAGGAGCCAAAGAGTAGCAGTAGAAAGGCTGCAGGAAGAGGCAAGAGCCCAGAGGAGGGGGGCAAAGGAGGTGAGGGGGTGGGGGCAGAAAGTGGAGACGAAAGCAGAAGACAGAGCTTTGCTAGAGAGCAGGAATGGATGTGAAAGGAGACAATAACAATTTTAGAAAATAGTTTTTTTTCGGCGCTACCCGGATTCGAACCCGGGACTCTTGAATGAGAGTGGAACACCTTAACCTCTAGGCCACGAGCTAGACTGCGTGAACATGAAGTAGCAAGATATCAAGGTAGACGGACAACGAAAGTCCAAACCTTTCTGTTTTTTTTCCTAGGCAGATCGATTGCAAGAACACAAGCTTTCCTACTCGTGAAAGTAAGCCCCCATGGCAGACTGACAACGAGAAGGCAAACCCTCTAAATTTTCAAAATATTCAGAAGTCTAAAATTCAAATTCTGAGTACAGGCAAGAATTTGAAATCAGTTTCCCTTCTTTTTGAACTCAATATAATAATAGATAATATACACGTTGAATAATAAGTTTTGTGACGCAGAAAAACGTGCGTCTCCTATATTTCGGAAGAGACAGCATCCGTCATCCCAGAACAATACAGTCAGAATGGTTGACTTTTTAACAGTCAGAAATAAAACATGCACCATTATACATTCAAACATATTGCTCAATGGAAGCGTTTTAAAAGATGTTCATATAGCAATCATGGATAAATAATATTGACAATTTCCCCCCCCCCCCTAGACAAACAAACAAACATGTACAAAAACTAAGAAATACAGAAAGAAATAATGAAACAAACAAACAAGCAAATAAACAAATTAACAAACACGTCAACAATCGAAGGAATAAATAGTTTCATTCCCTTCCCAAAGAAATACAAAATTAAATACAAACGACCCCGCCCCCAACCCCTTCCTCCCAAAACAAACAAACAAACACATAAACAAACAAACAAATAAACAAACAAACTAAACAAACAACAACGACTCACATAAAAAGGAGAAATGGTTTTTAAAACAATTAACAGGGTCTAGGTTTTCTGTAAAACTTGGCTGTTAAGTATTAAGAGTTTCTTTTTTTCTGTTTGCGTTATCAACTTAAAGTATATCATTATGCGTTGGCAGGTCATCAAACAGCTCCCCGATCTTGCACTAGTCATGCTCTTTCCATATGTGGAGATGTTCTAGGTAAACTACCAGCTTTCGTTTTAAAATCATTTGGGTTTAGCTTTAAGTTTGAATAATTGTAACTGTATATCATGCCACTGCACCCAAATTTCCCTCTTGAATCAATAAAAGTGAAAATAATATCAGTTTTGTCCTTTTGTTATTTCTCTTCTGCATATAATCTAGATCTAGATCTAGTAAATACCAGCGAGGAAAAAAAACAAACATGGCTGCTTATAAAAAAACATTTTTCTGCTTCAGCCAAGCCTTGTTTGGATTGAGGCTTTTCTCCACCCTCAAGTCCCCTGAGGGGAATCCTCCTACAAGGAAAGAAAAAACACA
>NW_004797778.1:216811-217872 GCF_000002075.1 Aplysia californica | reverse complement strand
TCTCTCTCTCTCTCTCTCTCTCATTTTCTCCCCTTCAAGGTATAGCGGCATATATTATAACTGTAACGTGTCTTTTGTAACTATTTTATAGCCTCAATATATTTTTTACAAATCTTTTGAGCACGGATTCTATTTGACTACATTTGGCAGATTTATAGCACTTTTTCAGCTTTGTTATGTCTGTCTTTCTGCATACGTAATGGCAAAGCGTGGTGTCTGCTGTTGCCATTGTCGCTAAGAGCACAAGGTGTACTGAAAATTCTCTTTCCCGAACGCCAGGGAACACGGATGTCTTTGGTAATAGAACGCAATCTTTATGAGAAAATAAAATCCCCAGTTTGTAGAAGTTCAACAACCTCTACCGAATTCCTTATTACGCTACTTTAGAATTACAAAGTTCTATCTGATATTTTTGGCCGTTTTGAGTTGTTAAAACCATGTGGTTAGAAACCAAATGTTTTTTTCCTCTAGATCTATCAAAATCGTAAGATTATTGGGAGTGGTTATCAAGATATTCAAAGAATTACCTTTGAAAAAGCTTGATACATTGTGAAACTCAAATTTTTGTTTTACGTCAAATTTCTCAAAGCTCGGTAGATCTACTGAGCGAATATAGCTATTATAATTCTAGGATAGCGATTATGTACTTTTCTTTTTAAAAGGGGCACATTCTCCCATGGTTCCTGTGATGCCAAACGCTTTAAAATTGAAATCAACACCATACTTTCTCCCCCCCCTCCCTTTTTTTTTCATCTCAGGAAATTAGAATCTACTTGAGACATGAATTCTTGGAAGTTAAAAAAAACAACTTTAAAGTTGTGACTCGTCACAAGTGATATAACCTGTTTTCCAAATCCCAACCCCAATGTTATAGAAGTGATAAACCTGAACTAAAGATCTGCAGCCAGCTATCCTTGACAGCCATAGCAGCCTTATTCTTGAAGACAACACCATTGTCCTTATGGCCAAAAAAGTGAAAAGGCAACAACAATATAATTGTGACCTCAGAGAAGAAGAAGAAGAAGAAGAAGAAGAAGAAGAAGAAGAAGAAGAAGAAGAAG
>NW_004797778.1:213092-216186 GCF_000002075.1 Aplysia californica | reverse complement strand
GAAGAAGAACAACAACAACAACAACAACAACAACAACAACAACAACAACAACAACAACAGCAACAACAACAACAACAACAACAAAAACAACAAAGCCAACAACGACAGCAACGACAACAACAATAACAACACCATCACTTCTACCACCACCTTCCAGCATCATTAACAACTCCCCCATCCCCCAATTCTGGGCGTTATCACAAAGATTCATTCATCAGCAATCTTCAAAGAAAGAAAATGTTTTCCAAAAGAAGGCTTCCCCCTCGATTCAAATTAAACATTTGTCAGAATTATGTGGGGCGCAAAGATTGAAAACACAAAAAAGGTCTCTCGTATTTATTCAGTGACTATGTACTTTTCGACAAATATTACTTTGCTTACGCAAGGATGAGTTCCTCCTCATCCAAGTGAAAATTAAGAGCTATTCTCTTTTGATTATCTTTTCAAGTACCACCACCCGGACAGCAAGATAATCCAGAACACGGGTGGCTGCTTGTTGTCCCAAGAATAAAAGACTGGCAATGACGTATTAAGTGTCTAGTAGAACCCCAGGGCCAAATAAGAGACTGGTTAGAGAAAAAGATATTATGCGATGGTTTGAGACCAAAAGAAACACGATGAGAGAATCCACCTGTCTGTCTCCCTGTCTGTCTGTTTGTCTGTCTATTCGTATGTCTGCTTTTCTCTCTCTCTCTCTCTTTCTTTCTTTCTTTCTCTCAATCTCTCTCTTTTTCTCCCTTTCTCTCTTTCTCTCTCCCTCCCCCCCCTCTCTCTCTCACTCTCTCTTTTAGGAAAAAAAGGGGGGGGGGGCTCTGTGGTTTTTAAAAGAGTGTGTGTGTGTGTGTGTGTTTGTATATATATATCTGTGGTTTTTAAAAGAGGATTCATATCGTGGACTGATCTTTCAGGGTGTTTGCCTTGTGTGTTTTAGTTCTGTATGCCCGTTCACCTCCTTTACACTTGTCACCCATAGTATGATTTAAAAATCTATTCCTTAATCATCTTTTTTTAAATTCTCAAGACCCTTCATTTCTCTGTCTCTGTCTCTGTGTCTGTCTCTGTCTCTGTCTCTGTCTCTGTCTCTGTCTCTGTCTCTGTCTCTGTCTGTCTGTCTGTCTCTCTCTCTCTCTCTCTCTCTCTCTCTCTCACTCACTCTCTCTCTGTCTGTCTACCTGTCAGTCTGTCTCTGTGTCTTTCTCTTTCTAGGCTGTTCCTTGATAACTGACGGGACAGGAAAATACCTGATTTGTCCCGTTAGTTACCCAAACTAAACACGTCACAGAATTTGCGTAAAGTACTTTTTTCAAATACCTTCATCTCATATGGTTTTTAATATGTCTTTCAAATGTTATGATCATTTAAAGTTGAAATAAATTAATTGATATTAAATTACCGTGTTATCTTTGTAGGAAAGCATAGTCCAAATGTCCCTTCAGTTACCGTGGAATAGCGCACCTTTTATGTGGGTACTCGTTCCTCTGTCTATGACTTTCTGTCTGTTTATTGTATTAGTACATCTAATATATATTTGGCAGCTTGGAAACACAAGTGTCAGTTTTCCCATAACACTACGACAGGTACAGAGTTGAAAGTTGGAAAGTACCTGCAAAACGATAGATAGGTCCCCATGACGGAGCCTGATTAAAAATAAAATCATTTCCTGAATTAAGGAAATTATATTTGACAAAAAGTTCTGGGCCTTCTTTGGCGTTTGTGATTATTCCACCGAGAAACGAAACAAATCTGCGTAGCTATCCTTTACATCGAAAGTGCCTGAAGAGATATTTCGCGAGGCACATTTTGTTTTGAGAGTGCAGATCTAGACATTCTAATTTTTGCACCTCTCAAGATTTTTTGCTTCATTTCACTAGAGTGCAAATATATAGTAGGCCAATGACTTACAGTTTATGTTAATGGACCGATCATCCCTTTCATTGAAAGAGGGCCCAGCTAGTTTGTTATGTCTGGTGTGTCTGCCACAAAGTATTGTGTCATCGACGAGACAAGAAAAATCAGAGTGACCTTTCAGAACGTATTTCTAATTATCCTGGCCTTTGCCCCTTCAACAGCAAAGAAAAGATTCAAACGTACGAAGCCCAAAATTTTGATTTTAAAATATCTGTTTCTTAGTCTGCGATATCTGTCGCATCTGCTCGCTATCCGTTTTTGTCAGAAAAAACAAAACAAAACAAACAAACAACAACAACTAACAAACAATTAAACAAAACAGAAAAAAACCCAAACAACAACAACAACAAAGCCAAAACAAAAGAAACAAGAGCAAGAACAGTCATTGCAAGGACAAGATCAGCAACCAACATGGAGAATAATAAAGATGACAGTAGAGCTAAAAATAACACAATGTTTTATGTTACTGTTCTATTGTAAAGCGCCCGGAAAATATGTACCTTAATCGGGGTTGAGCGCTATATAAATACCATATATTATGTACTATTATTGTTAAAAAGATCAAAACTAATTTCAAGAAAAATAACTACGACGTAATCCACTTCAAAAACAGGAAAGTCCTAAATACCAGAGGTGAGACAGCGTGGTGAAATCAGGCACTCGTCAAAATAAAGAAAGTGAAGAAATAGGCATTTTACCGTAGGTTTGGACATTTTTATCGAATTTTTGTTTTTTGGCTCAACGCCTTTCATGTCCGATCGGTGTGGATTTTTACAGAAAAAACGTTGATTAAAGGCACACTCAAAAAAAAAAAAAAATTTCAAAATTCAAACTTTGAGTTTCCAAGTACTCTCGGGTTATGGAAGTTACTAAGCTATTGCGGCCATTTTCTCGCTAATTTTAGGTCTGAAATATTTCGACTTCTATTCAACATAGATACTTTTTCACCAAATGAATTCAAATGAACAACCTTAAAGATGATACCAATAACCCCATATGCCCCAAAAATCGACGAGCGCCTTATTCCACCACGTCGTAACACACATTATCATAAGTTTGTCTCTTTGAAAAGTATTCTTTTCGCTTTGATTGTTGGGCAAATGGCAGTCAAATTTGTAACTATAAAAATTCCTCGTCTATACACGCACACACGCACAAGCACACACACACACACACACACACACAC
>NW_004797778.1:209550-212915 GCF_000002075.1 Aplysia californica | reverse complement strand
CACAAACACACAAACATACACACACACAAACAAACACCCCCCCACACACAAATAAACACACACACACACACGCACACACAGACACACACACACACACACACACACGGTTGAAGCCCTCATGACAGCCATTGTGACTCGAAGATGTGCCTCTTTTCAACTCTAGGTGGGTGTCAATGGGAATCTATGATTGATATCGTGAGCCCCCAAGTGTTTTTTTTTGTGTGTTCGGTCCGAGGTCTTGCCCTTTTCTTACAACCGCATAATGTCAGTCAGTGTTCGTAAGTACGATTCCTCTCCCACAAACTCCTATTATGTCTTTTTATTGTGACCCGAAAACTGAAGTGGTTGAAGGATGTCACTAGCTGATTGTTCACGTACTTATTTTCCACCCTCCTATTACTTTGGGGAATTTTTTTCCATACAGTTTACTTCCAGCGAAGGTAGGTCATAGTGTTGATGAACTCCAGTAAACTTTAGGTCAACAAATTGGTGTTATTCATCACAAGTTGAACGTACAGAACTTGTTGCTGGAGAGACGATGGCTTAGGGGTTAAGCTCTCAGACTCGCAACTGTTAGATCGTGGGTTTGAATCCCCTAAGGGGCCCGACGTTGTGTCCTTGGGAAAGGCACTTTACACTAATTTTGCTCACCTCACCCAGGTGGGAATGGCTACCCAACTATAGACAGTGAAAGATCTTGTCAGTTTGTTAGTGTTTTGGCGCTTAAACCGCTGCTTGCACTGTATGCTTCCCGGAAAGCTGAGAATGTTTGTGAGTGTTCTGTGGTCTTCTGGGGTATTGTTGTCGAGCTGGGATATGCTCAATATATTTGCTATTTATTACTATTAATTATTATTATTTTGATGATGATGATGATTATGATGATGATGATGATGATGATGATGATGATGATGATGATGATGATGATGATGATGATGATGATGATGTTATATTTCCCTCCTTTCTCTTCGTCAGTTTCACTACACAACACAATTTTCGAGATCACTGTATCGTCGGTGTCACATTCAACGCACCTGAGTCCGTCTGGGTACTTTTTACCCCAGAGACAATAAAACTAGATTTTATTGCGCTGTTCTTATCAGGAATCATGAAAAGCAAGACACTTGTAAGCCTTGACTTGTAAGCATTAAACTGCATTTTGCTGATGTTGAAAGTAGCATCTTTGATAGAACTTTGGGAATGTGTGTAAAAACATTGACAATTCTCAAAATTTGAACTTAAGTGGGGTTTTTTTTCGACAGTGACGGTATGTTTATTGTTGACTTAGCAGACTTCTTTCTCTGTCCCAAACTCAACTGGGAAATGGGTGTTTCCCTGTTCTAAATGCTACAGGATCACCAAGTAAATGTTGAGGGCAAGATCTGAGGGATCCACGAATGAGGTCAATATTCTGTAGGTCATTCAACTTTACATTGTGGTTTTGAAGACTACCGAAGTTAAAATCTTAGAAAAAAAGGAGAAATGAAACCTGAGCTGTGTTTTTTCCAGCGGACACAGAATATTGTGTGGATCGTTACGTAAGCTCTCTCATCAGGGCGGAGGGGTAGAGATCGTTTTTTTTCTGAAAGGAAAGCAAATTTACTCACTATTTCAGGATCAATAATTATTCTTACAGCTGATGTTCTTCTATGATCTCGCTTCTGGTTCGATTAAAAAAAAGCCACTCTGCTTCAAAAAGCGACAGGTAGCAAGAAAGAGGAGGGGGGGGGGTAGAAGGGGGAGGATTAGGATCAATTGATGTTTCATGATAAGTAGGTGACTGGGCATTATATTAGTTGAAGATTAGTTCGGTGGGTGGGAATAGGTAGGAGATTAGGTAGGTAAGTGGGTATAAGTAGAAGAATGAATAGGTGGGTGGGTATAGGTAGCAGATTTGGTATGTAGGTGGGTCGGTTGGTGAAAAGGCAGGTAGGTAGATAGATCGATCCGTAGGCAAGTGGGTAGGGTAGGTTGGTATCTATCTATTTCTTTCCTCGTCTGTCAAGGCATCCACCCATTATGAGCACCCCCCCTACCCCTCTCCACCTCTTTTCTTATATTATACCAGCGACTAATCTCTGCTTCGTGCATTTGTACTAGGTATCAAAATGTTGTATGCCAACTCCATACGAAAGAGATTCCAACAAAATAATTTTCCTCTTAATGATTCCAATAGTAGAGGTTGGAGAACGTTATTATCCGAATAATATCCATTCAATTTCAATATCTATTCATGGACCAAATCTCTCTTTCTTTTGTCTTTCCTTTCTCTAGTAAGAAGGCTACAGCGCTCTTCTTTCAGGAGCTTGAAAGCCTTTACAACTTCACATTTATTGTTCTCTATTTCGTATCTATCAGAATACGCGGCGGCCTCCTCTCATTTTTTGGGCCAGAAACTGGCAATAGAAAAGTCACGCACAAGGAAGGTTTGTTCGCTCGCGTATGATTTATCAAAAGATAATTTTGCCGATGTTATTAAATGGAGTAAGCATTCGTTTGCTCGAGGCAACTTAAAAACACATGTTGAATCGTGTAGCGTTTTCTTATGGCCCAGTTTGTTTGTGTTTCTCTTAAAATGTAGAGATATTTTTTTGTATTATGATGGCTGACTTTTTTCAGTGACAGTTATAAGGAGCATTTCGAAACGTAGGCAGTGATAATGCTTCTTGCCCTTATACGTAATGCTAACCTTGGAGAATAAATAAATACATAAATGAATGAATTAAGAAAGAAAGGAAGAAAGAAAGAAAGAAAGAAAAGTTCAAATAAAGGAAAGAGGAAGAAAAAGTTGAAAAGAAAAAACAGAAAAACGGAAAGGGATGAATAAGAAGAAGCAATGAAAAGAATGAAGTAACCCATCTAGTGTAGAGCAAAATTTAAACGCGGCTCGTTGGCGGGTGCTCTGGTGTGGTTTGCTCCTTCTTTTCTATCAATCATCTATCGTCTTCTACTCTCTTTCTTCTTTTCTGTGTTTGTTGTCCCCTTGTAACATTTCTCTCCTCCCTCTCTATCTCTTTTCATAATGGTAATGCCATTTCATTTCAACGTGATCCCTTTCAGCTTATAAAATGGAGAAAAACAAACAAACAAAATAAAAAAAAAGTAAACTTTCTCTCATAGAAAACGCAATGTGCTGACGTCTTTTGAAACCAAGCTTTCTGAACCAAGTAGGCTCTGCATGTAGAACATCCTGTTGGAGTAGAAGAACAGAGATTCTCCTTTTAAAAACAAAACAAAACAAAGCAAAACAAAACAAAACAAATCCAAAAAGCAAACGAATAACGAAAATACGAAACACAAAACAACAACAACCCCCCCAAAAAAAAACTACAACAACCGAAACACAAAGCAACAACACCCCCCCC
>NW_004797778.1:206858-208031 GCF_000002075.1 Aplysia californica | reverse complement strand
GATGATGATGATGATGATGATGATGATGATGATGATGATGATGATGATGATGACATGAACGACATTATCGCCCTACACAATGGTCGCTCTGAAAAGACTAAAATTTTCTCACAGATCTCAACAAGGCACACCACAGCATTAAATTTACTATTTCCACCCCAGGAAAATCCATTTCTTTCCAGGACTTATCCCTCCTCATTATAAATAACCAAATTGAAACAGACCGGCACAAAAAAAACTACCGACTCAAACCGTTATCTGACACCTTCTTCAAACCATCCCAAACATATTATATTTCGTTCTGTGGTCTGTAGTGGTGCCCTTAGACTCCGCCGCATTCACTCCCGAGAAAATTCTTTTAAACAACGGATAGAGGAATTCACAGCCAACTTTCTTCACAGTGGATACTGCAAAAATGTTATTACTCCCATAATCGAGAAAGTCAGCTAACTGAACCACACCAACCTTCTGACGTACAAACCCCATAAGCCCAAACAGAAAAGACCTTTTTTTTAGTCACAACTCATCACAAAAAAACTACCCAAATGTACATAAAATCAACGACCAACATAAAAACATTTTGAAATAAAATCAGACAAAATAAAAGCCTGTTTCCCCGATCCCCCTCTGGTCGCACTACGACAGCCACCTTATCCTGGAAACCTCCTCATTCGCACTAGAGCAGTAACGCCCACATCCTCACATCCGACAAGCCCATGTTCCTCACCTCAAAATTATCCTTGTCAAAAACCTAGGAGCAAAACATGTGCTTACATGAAAGGGACCAACTTTGTAGAAGGCCCCCACTTTAAAAGAAAACTTTCTAACAGCATCAACTATGAAACTTAAAATGTGATTTACCTCATCTCTTGTAAAGTCTGCCCTGCCCAATATGTAGGTCAAACTACCACCACACTAAGAGCTAGGGTCAATAACCATAGGTACTCAGTATAGAAAAACTCATGCACACCAGTCGGCCAACATTTCAACAGTCCAGGTCACAGTGGAGCCTCCGACTTGCAGCTTCAGGGCGTTGAAATAGTTCGTAATCCTACAAAAGAAAAACTAAATCAAAGAGAATCAATGTGGATTGGGAACTTGGGTTCTCACAGTTCTTCTTCTACTACTACTACTACTACTACTACTACTACTACTACTACTACTACTACTACT
>NW_004797778.1:199638-202948 GCF_000002075.1 Aplysia californica | reverse complement strand
CCCCGTTTCTTTCACTCCCCTCTCTATCTGTCTCTCTCTGTCTGTCTGTGTGTCTGTCTGTCTGTCTCTTCTCTTCTCTTTTCTCTCTCTCTCTCCCTCTCTCTCTCTCTCTCTCTCTCTCTCTTTGTCTCACTTCCTTTTCTCTCTCTCTCTCTCCCCCCCCTCTCTCTCTCTTCCTCTCTCCTGTCTGTCTCACCCTCTCCTCTCTGTCTTGTCTTTTCCCCTCTCTGATCCACATGGTTTTCCCCCTGTCTCCCCAAACTTTCTCCAGATATAATTTCTCTCTGTATCTCACAACTCTCCTTGTCATTTCCTGTCCTTCTGTCGGTCTACCTTCCTGTCTGTCTGTCTGCATATCGGTTTGTTTGTACAACTGTCTGTCTGTCTGTCTGTCTATCTCCGATTACCCCGCTTGCTCTCAGTTTTGACCAACTAGATCACTGTGTCTGTCTACGCTCTCTGTCTCTATGTCTGTCTTTCATTTTATCCATAATCCATCTCACGGTCTGTCTCTCCCCTTCTTTTTATTTCTGCTTCTATCGACCTGACACTCTTTACCAATTCCTATCTCTGTATCTGTTGTGCCTCACCAGTTGTCTCCCCAAAGGCTGCTTATTATCTCTCCCTGTATTTTAACTCCCCCAACAATCCCCCACCCCCTCCTTTGGTCTCTCCCCTTTTTTTACCCCCACCCCAAATCTACATCTCCCACAAGCTCCCCCTTTCTTCCCCCGTCTTTCCCTCTCTCTCCCCAACTCTCTACATCTCCCTCAACCCCCTCCCCCGCTCCCCCCTCTCTCTCTTTCTCTCTCCCGCCTCCCTTATTACTCCCATTCTCTCCAGACCTCTCTGCTCTCCCTGCCGTATCTCCGTCACCTCTCGTCATGGTCCTTGATCCGTTTGTTATACCCACCGACCTAGTTCTGTATTATACACGGTCACTCATGTGGCGACCCTCAGACCGCCCGAAGGAAACCTTCTCCTCGACAAACCAATCCTCTTCCCTCAACCAATCAGAAGACGACCCTATCCGGTAGCTAACTTTAGACCGCTATATAAACCCAGAACCGTCAACAGAGTGGAACAATATTGCAGGCAGACCGACCGGGCCGGCAATGGAATAACCTCTTTTTTTTCTTCGTTCCAGCTTTGAACAATCCAATCCTGTCTTACACATACACAGCCTTGAGCCGCCGAAGCGCAAATCTCCTGTTGCCTGGCGTCTACGGCCGCGGTGAGGCTCCCCTCTTCAGTGTACCTGCATACCGGGGCACGAACTCGTTGTTTGAAGATAGTCTGCCTGGCTCAAGCCTGAAGCCGGTGTCACAATGCGTCAGCTTTTCTCTTTCTTGCTACAACTACTAGGAAGTTCGTTGGGTTCAATTTTTAAACACATCTCATCACTATGGGCTCAGCCTCCGCTGACGCAAACACAAAGGGTCAATGGATAAACCGTTCCGAAAAACCCAAACAAAACAATAAAGGAGGCCAACACCCCCTCCCCCCTTAAAATAAAAAAATAAACATTGAACAACAAACAAACACAAACAAGCGAACACACCAACAAACAGAAAGAGCTGTATTATTCCCGGGAAAGAAATTTGCCGTTTCTAAAAATATTTTTGGTCAGAAAAGATGACTTTACATTGTTGCTGTTGTTGTTGTTTTCGTCGTCGTCGTCGTCGTCGTCGTCGTCGTCGTCGTCGTCGTCGTCGTCGTCGTCGTCGTCGTCGTCGTCGTCGTCGTCGTCGTCGTCGTCGTTTTTGTATGGGCACACTGTTAGCTCTGTTATTATCATGCTTGACTGCAGAACGAATGGACCTGGTTCGCTCTCCAAAAGGGGTGCTCTGAACTTCTTTTGTAAAGCTCTCCACTCTGATTTCTGAGGCTCAGCCTCTTATATCAATATACTTAACAGTGTTGAAAGAGACGTTACACTTTTACAATGAGTAATGGTTGATGCTGTTGTTGTTGTTGTTGTTGTTGTTGTTGTTGTTGTTGTTGTTGTCGCTGTTACCATTTTTGTTGTTGTTGTTGTTGTTGTTGTTGTTGTTGTTATTATTGTTGTTGTTATTATGTGATTTAGTTGCGATTGGAATGCTTTTTTTTCCTAACAGCGCAAAAATTCCGAGTTTATTTACAATCAATCTAGGAAGACGTCTCGCATAGTATCCCTGTCTTTCTGTTTTGGTTTGTCCTACATAGCTGGGATTGTCTTTGACATGCATGATAGGAGCAGCCTGTCTCCTAAATGGTATCTAAAAGGGTGCAATGCTACAGTCAACCTGATCTTTCAGAAAGGATAACCCTCCCCCCTCAACTAAATAATAATTTTACTATCGCGTTGGCGAGCTTCTCTACAACATTGTATTGTATAAGTTTAATGCACGCACCCTTCCAAACTTTATAAGCTGCTTTGAAGGTGGAACAAAAGCTCGGGATCAAATTATGGCTGTAAATACGAGAATGATTCAGAACAATGGCGTGTATACGTTTGTGTTGTTCGTATTGGGGTATTGTATACCGATGACTTGCTGGCATAGCCTAAACTGAGTTATAAATGTATTGTATTCTGTCACTACACTCTAATGTTCACGTGGAGAAGATTAGGGTTTGTGTTTTTCTTTGTTTTCCTTTTTTAATATTCAAACCATACGCTCTGAAAGACGTCGGTAATCTAGGGGTTAGGCTACTGGACTCGCAATCGTTACAAAATGCAGTTGGCGACATTGATATCACTGCAATCCTGGTACTATTTTGATGAAGGAAAGGGGGGGTAGCTTATAATGTAAACCAAAAGTAGGAGCACAGATCGTTCTAAATATAATGAAATTCAGTTTCAGAAACGGAACAAAGCACTTCCAGAAGCACAGATGGTGACATCTTCAAATTGGACGTAAAAGTCCAGGACTCATTTTTTAGAGTCCTGTACAAAACTATGCCGGGGGGAATTAGCAAAACTTTTACTTGATTAGTAGACTTTTGGGCCATTTTCAAAGCCGCTTTATTTTTCTCTGAAATTCTTTCTTTAATGAATGGTGGGGCACCTGAAAGCTATCTCGGCTATTACAAACCCTAGAGAAATCATATTTGTCGTGGGACATCACGCGTCATTGGGGATTTAAAATATATTGTTAAAAAAAGTAAATCTGGTTCGGTAGTCATGGAAACGGCGGCTACATTGGATTTTGTATACCTATTTTGATCCCATTTTATTCACTTGTTTTTCTTTAAATACACTTTTAATTTGATTTAATACGTAGAAAAAGTAAAGATCTAAATTAAAAAAGGTATAAGGAATTTTGTATTA
>NW_004797778.1:183155-198549 GCF_000002075.1 Aplysia californica | reverse complement strand
CACACACACACACACACACTCTCTCTCTCTCTCTCTCTCTCTTTCTCTCTCTTTGTCCTCTCTATTCCCCCTCTCCCACTTTCTCTGCTCCCCTCCTCGTACCGTCTCCCTTTCTTTCTCAAAACTTATATTTTAACATCCTTCCTCCCCACTCTTCCCTGCTCTACCAACCTTTGTTTCTTTTTCAGCATTACTTTAAAGTGCCCTCCATTTTGTGACAACGCCCTCCCTCACTACACCCAGCTTATTATTAAAATACTCTCAATACTACCTAAAGACACTCTTTCCCTCTTGCCTAAGGTTTCGACTTACACCCCCCCCCTCCTACATTTCCCCTATCTTTCAAAATGTCTTTATTAATTTTGTCATGTCCTGCAGACATCCTGATAATTCCCCTGCCACTTAGACCTAATCCCCAACTTTCTCTTACAAAATTCTCTCCCACCCCTTTTTCTCTCGGTCTTTCTTTTTCTAACAATAACTTTTTCGTTTATTGAACAAGAAACCTTGGAGTCTTCTTCAACTCCTCCGACCCCCTCCCCTTTTACCCGCAGTTTAGTCCCAAGCCCCAAAGTCTTCTTTCGCACTACCCACCTCCCTCCCCCACCCCCCGACTTCCGCGAAACCATATACAAACACAAACACCCGCTTTACCTAAACTCTTCATTCATATGGACACCTTTAGACACCCCCAGGACACTTCTTTGCTGTGGCGGTATTGGATACATTCAGTCCCCTTGGAATGTGTCATATTATTGATTCCGATAAAGACAAAAGTCAACACCGATCACTTCAGGGAGATAACGCACTGCTGGCCACTGGCTTCCAACTTATCAACTTCCTGCATTTTCATCAGGACTCTATGAGGCTTGTTAGTACGATTTTTTTCTTTCTTTCTTTCTTTCTTTCTTTCTTTCTTTCTTTCTTTCTTCTTTCTTTCTTTCTTTCTTTCTTTCTTTCTTTCTTTCTTTCTTTCCTTTTTTTCCTTTTTTCCCTTTCTTTTGCATTTTGTCTTTACGCTAGATTTTCTTTCTTTGCTCTGTTCTTCCTACACTTTGCCACTTTTCCTTGATATCATGTTTCTTAAATGCACTCCCCCCCCCCCTTTTACAAACCCTGGAGCTATGATTTCCATCTCAACAACACCGCCTCCCCTGCGTCTTTTTTTCTTTATTTTTACTTTCATTCTTCTTACCTTGTCTTCTTAACCTTTTGTCTTTCCCCTTACCTTTTCCCCATTTGCTTCTGCTTTCCTGCCGTGTGACATCCCCCCCCCCCCCCAATCCCTTTGGCCATATTTCTGTTGCATCCCCCTTTTACAAACAATCACTGGAATTATGGTTTCCAATTTTTCAACACCCCATGTGCCTCCCCTTAACTACGATACGGCTTGTTGGTTCGAGTTCTCTCGTACTACCTTTCTCTTTCACTTTCTTTTCCTTTTTGCTTCTTTTTCCATTTCTTCTCTTGCGCTAGAAGGATGAGAGGGAACTGTGAGTGTAAGGGTTATGTTGTTATCGTGACTGTTTTATTTATCAGGTTGACAGAAACGTTACAATGGCGAGGGGATACGCCCTAATGCACAGGACACAGTAAAATACTGCAAGTACCATGAACGTAAACAAACTGGGTTGAGCTAACTGCTCTGCATACTTCAGTCGGTCTTCTGCTCTGACATTTTTATGGTCCCTGGCAAACTTTTCAAGCCGAGCGTGTGTAGTTTGTGACTGATCAAGTTACACTGACACGAGCACGATGATACAAAATCCTCACCCCAGCCAAGCGATGACGCATACATGAAAGGTTGAGATGCAGATGGTGGGAATTTGAAGGACTTTAACAAGTTTCTGCTTTGACTAAATGATAGCATTTCGCCGCTACCTATGCCCTATGCCAATGCTATTTATTAGTATTATAACCTCAGAATTACAAAGTTCTGTCTGACTTTTTCAGCCGTTTTTAGTTTCTAAGACTATGAGATCAGAAATTATACTTTCTATCTGCTCTATCAAAAGCGTCAGATTATTCTACGTCGTGATCCCGATATTCAAATAATTGCTTTCGAAAAAACTTCACATTTTATGTTGACGTCAAATTTCTCATAACTAGGCACTGAGCAGCTAGAACTTTGTAATTCGGAGGTAGCGACTTTTCGGTCACGTAAGCAGTACCGGTAGTTCCCTTAAAATGTTGGGTAAGAGAGTCATTCACGCCGCAGTTTTTATTTCGAAGTGTTGCACACTGCTTTATAGTTTATAGTTTACTTCTATGTTAGAATTAGCCGAACAGACAAGAATATAAAAAGAAATGACAGTGGCGACTTTATTATTATTATTATTATTATTATTATTATTATTATTATTATTATTATTATTATTATTATTATTATTATTATTATTATTATTATTATTAGTAGTAGTAGTAGTAGTAGTAGTAGTAGTAGTAGTAGCATTATTATTATTATTATTATTATTATTATTATTATTTATTTTTGTTGTTATTATTATTATTATTATTATTATTATTATTATTATTATTATTATTATTATTATTATTATTATTATTATTATTATCATTATGACCGTGACGATGATGGATGATTTAAATCTTGAATTATTAGGAGGACCAGAGAACAGTGTCTGAGCTAAGCAGAGGCTCTTGTGTCCTAGAGATTAAATTGTTCGCTTCTCATTCAAGGGTCTCGGGTTTGAATCCAGGCAGCTCCAGAAAAATTTTCCTCTCTAAAGTTGTCTCCTTTCACCTCCTTTCCTGCTCTGTGGCAATGTTCTGTCGTCTACTTTCGTCTCCACTTTCTACCCCAACCCCCTCACCTTCTTTGCCCCCTCCTCTGGGCTGCTGACTTTTTCTGCAGGGTTTTCTGCTGCTACTCTTTGGCTAACTGCTGTCTTTCAGCCACATCCCTGATCTTCTGGTAGGAAAGATCTACACCTAGCTTTTTCGGACAGGGGTAAAAAACCACAAGTGTGCAAGTTGTGTATTTTAAAGATCCCTTGGTGGTTTAAAATCAATGAGAGTAGACTTCGGCCGCCACACGAGCAAAATTCAAATTTTCCTACCAACTGAAAAGGTTCAATGTGTTCCGCGCGCTCAAATGACCTTATGCAGTTGCGAGCGCCGTAAAAAGAAAACAACAACAACAAAAAACAAAACAAAAGACAAAAAAAACCCAAACAAACTTAGCGAATACGTTGTCATAATAATAAATAATTGATCATGGTTTTGATACTTCCTGTTTTTTTCCGTCTTTTAGCAACTCACGGTTTAAGTCAGAATGACGAATGAAAATAGACTCTCAGTAGGATTTAGGCTGCGCGGGAAACATTTTAAAATAAAAGTCTATTTTAAAATCTTTCTTGTGTCAATTTCTTTTTGATGATGATGATGATGATGATGATGATGATGATGATGATGATGATGATGATGATGATGATGATGATGACGATGATGATGTTCCTGATGAAGTCATGCGTTGAACGTATTACGTAATATATTTTGGAAATCCTACCTAGCCTCAATCTTTTTAATTCTCTGTTTATAATGTAGAAGATGATGATGATGATGATGATGATGATGATGATGATGATGATGATGACGATGATGATGATGATGATGATGATGATGATGATGATGATGATGATAATGATGCTACTACTACACTACTACCACCACCACCACAACCACCACTACCACTACAACTACAACTACTACTACTACTACTACTACTACTACTACTACTACTACTACTACTACTACTATTATTATTATTACTCGGCCTAGTAGTAATAATAGCAATAATAATGACAATAATAATATTAATAATAAAAATAATACTAATACTAATACTAATACTAATACTAATAATACTAATAATAATAGGCCTAGTAATAATAATAGTAATTGCATTTATATGGAACGCATATCCACACTCTACATCTGCTCTACGCATTTTACAACAGTTAGATCTACTGCTGTTTTCGTTGCTGATTTTGCCTGGATAGTAATGTTTTTAAATTTTTTTGCCCATCTGTGAAAACTGCAGAATGGCTTCTGCTGAGCAGTGCGTTTTGACGAAGAAAAACAGGTCCCCAACTGCCGCCACCATCGCCTTTCCTCTTTGGGACATGACAACTTTCCGAGCGAAGATTGGCCTGACCAGTTTTCTGGGCACTCACCCCTGACTTCAGGATGTGAGGTGTTAAAGTGGCGTGGCAGAAGGAGGGAGAGAAAAGGAAAGAATTCAGCTCTCAGATTAATCTTTTAGCGTGTTCAGGTCTTTGTCGCCTTGACACTCGACGGACGAACACCAGTATGTGCACGAAACACAGCTAGCATTTGCCAAAATAATCATGTACTGCTCTTGACTTTTCATTAAACCAAAATAATGTCATCGATTATTCTTGATAACTAATTGCCGATGCTACGAGCAAAACTGAAAAGATGTCTACAAGCAACTCACCTCTTTAAAAAAGGTTTAAACCCACCCATTCGTCAAAAAGAAAGGGAGATACAAGCGTGAACGCAATGAATATAAAAAAGGCAGGTACAAAAGTCTCTGACCCCCCCCCCTCAATTAAAAAAGACCCCAACAAAAAGCCTCCCCCCATCTCCCCCCTCCCTCGCTCGTTCCATCTACGCTTAAAAAAGACAAAATCGTGAAAACTTGCAAATTCAAATAGGGTCAATCTGTCCATCCAATGGGAAACCTGAAATACCTGAAAGTGTCATTTCTAACTCAGAGGTTGCCATTGTGTAATGATCCCCCATCTTTCACGTCACGAGCTGCCGTTGCATATTCTACTGTACCATGGCCAGTTCTTGTTTTAAAGTTGTTCATCCCTGGCTCTCTTGCCCCACATCCTTCCTTCATGCACCTCTTTCATAATGATCTGGTGTCGTTGATGGGATAGAGCATTCCAAAAGACAAACATGTATATTCGATAAAATAGCCCCCTCTCAAGATGGGAATCATAATTATTTTTTAAAAAACCCGCAAAATCGGAGAGCTTAGCCACTAGAACACAGACACCGGCGTGGGTGGTTGGAGGGTACTCTGGTGTGGTTTGTTCCGTCTTTCCTATGAAATATCTATCATTTTTAACCTCTCCTTGTTTTTGTGTTTGTTTTTCTCTTGTAAAACATCTAATCTTTTGCACTTATATTACTTTATTGTGTTGCACATGCCGCAAAACTCTTAATAAAACTATTTTAAAAAAGCAGGCACCGGCTCAACTTACTGTGAAAGTTCACTCATTGTTATCAATCTCTGTCCTTCTGGGATCGCCGATTTAATGCTCGCAGAATACCACGGGGATTTTTAAACCGAATTTCGATATAATAATTTCTCTCTATTTTTTTTTCAAAGAGAGCAAGAACAGGGGTAAAGAAATCTTTATCTTTGTTTCCGTTTCGGTTTAGCAAGAACAATTGAGCCCAAGTCAGCACTAATGATAGTTTTATGAGGCTCTGCTTAATAGGCTTTAACTGAAATGGGACTTTTTTGAAATGACGTTTTTCGAGCAACTTAATCAAACCGTAAAAAATGCTTTGAAAACCAATTTCAAACCATGGAGTTTAAACGTTAGCTATCTACTCAGACGTTTTTACACGGGTACAGGTTACAGAAAAGAACATTACAAAATTTATAATGAAAGACCTTGCTGTTTCAAACTGACATTACACTGTGTTCCCCACATAGTGTGACACTCGCTACAGGAAACTAAACTAGCATCTTATTTGACATTTACCTTGAAGTCAAAATTCCACCCATAAAATATATCCCTGTCACACCTTTAAAATGGCAAGGAAACCCTTGCCCCTCCCAAGATTCCAAAGGTATTGACCATGTATCTCCTGAGGGGCATGATATGACAAGGAAATAAAACACTGAAGAGAAGGAAGTAGTAAGTAGGAAATCTTCCTCCTCCTTGTCTGCCGCCCAGGCAAAGCTGTGCCCTGCGTCACCTGGATCACCTGGATGGATCATCTCTGTCTGAAGGGTTGACATGGAAGTGTAATGACCCTCAAGCCCTCACAGTCGCGAGCTGCCTTTCAACATTCCCAGGCCAGTTCTTGACGTCTAAATGTTGTCCGTCCATGTCGTTCTTTGTCTACACCCACCTGGCTCTTCTGTCCCTCACCTTTCCTTCAAGCAATTCTTTTACCCCCATTATTATTTTAAGGTCGTCTGTCACTCCTTGGGAGGCCAAACATGCCTACTGCAAACCTTGAACTTCCTGCAGTTGTCATTCAGGTCAATATTTGGGATTGTTTTGTACACCAAGAAAAATCTTCTCTCGTCTGAAACAAAACCTTGAGGTACCAGTACCGGGGGTTCGCTTTTCGTACACCGGTTCTCTTTTCCAGGTGAAGTCAACACTCTGGCAAAGTTAGACTAACAGAAGATCCCCAAGGGATCACCGTCTTACATTTCGACTCTTGCGTCTGGTCTTCAAGACTGGCGTGTGTGTTGTAGCGGTTAGACGTTCGCTATCGCACGCAGAAGATCTAAGTTCGATTCCCACTTGGGGGAGGATTTTTATCTTGTATCCATTCAGCTCGGATTGGCTCTGACAGCCAAAGTCGAAGCCTGCCATCTTGATGATCTAAAAACCTACATTTAAAAAGAGTGACTTGTTAATGTTTTTTTTTCCCCCAGGTATGTTCCGCGCTATTTACCGACCGGCGCAATCTGTCTTGTGCGTTTTAACGATCGCATAATGGTATAATCCTTGTGACCTCTCCAGATTCACAATATGTTTCATGTAAGTTTAATTTTAATTTCAATTTTCATATTTTTACACTTTTGAAAAGTGAGTGTTCCCTGATGTGAGTAAAAGAATAAAGATGGAAGTCAATTAAAAAAAAATCATTTCAAAAGTATACAATAAACTAAAAGTACTTTGCGAAATTTTAATTTCATGCCTGGCATTGTATCATTCTTGTGGGCTTTTCAGTTTCAAACGTTAATTTTAATGTTAGTTTTCATATTTTTACACTTTTGAATATGTATGTTGAATGTTCCTTGATGAGAGGAAAAGAATAAAGATGGAAATGAATAAAAAAAAAAAAAATGAAATATAAAATAAATTAAATGCACTTTGTGAACTTTGAGTTTGATACCTGGCATTGTATCATTCTTGTAAGTTCTTCAGTTTCATATGATAATTTTAATTTTCATATTTTTACACTTTTGAAAATATGTGTGAATGTTCCTTGATGTGAGTAAAAGATTAAAAAGATGGAAGTGGATTTTTAAAAAAATGTATTTAAAAATACAAAATATTAACGCAGTCTTTAGATTGCAGCTCAATCATGCAATCGTTAAAAAGCCGATCGGCAAATAACGCGAAACACTTACATTCTTGAATGTTCTGCTATGTGTAAGCATTTTGTTTTATTTCATATTGTTGTTGCCCAGGCAACTGAAAACTATTACATTGTCAATCAGCTATTCAGGTGCACTTAGCTCAAAATTTTGAAGAAAATAAAAAACAAACAAATTGCAGTTTCGTGTGACGTCGGTTGCATGCACTCGTGGGATATTAAGCCGAAATTAAAAATACAGTTTTGGAATAAAATGAAGAAATAAAAGATACATGATGTAAATACAATTTTTTTTCAAAGTTGAAATGTGGGGCAGTGTGGTGAAATCAGACGCTCGTCAAAATAAGGAAATCAAAGAAACTGGTATTTTTCTGGCCGTTGGACAATTCTTTTTCTTGTTCTTTTCTTTTTTGTTTGGCTCATCACATTTTATGCCCATTTAAAAGCACATTTACGAGAGGATTTTATTAAAAAGCATTGATAAAAGAGATACAAACAGTGAAAATTTTCAGTTTCCAAGGACTCATAAAAACTATGGAAATTACAATACTTTGGAGCCCATTTTCTCGCTAATTTTACCTCTGAAACCAGACGACCCTCACCTCCTCCAGTTGCAAATATCTCGACTTCTATTCAACATATATTTATCTTTCTAAACCTTAAGCAAGCAAGGTAAATAAACAGGCGTTAAGAAGATACCAATAACCCCAAATCCCCAAAAATTGTCGAGCGCCTGATCTCAACACGTCGTCCCACAAACGGACTTTCTCTCTCGAGCAAAAGAAGTCCTGCTTTCTGGGCCTAGAAAAAGAACAGCTGAGTAGCTTGCCAGCGATTTGACAGATAGTGCGGTATGAATTTAACGCTCCTATCAACATTGTACAATCATTTTTGGAGTGCAACCTACAAACTTTAACGCCCACCTCCAGTGCGGCAGAACCAAGTAGCCTGGAAGTAAAAAAAACTCGCCAGACAATCCAATATCAGGTGGGGATTTGAACCGGGGTCAACCGTACCATAAACTAGCACAATACTAAACAGAGTTTATCAGCCTGAGGGAAAATCCACGAGGCACGTATTATAGACACGTTACTAATTATTTCAGTATAACTGCTTCCATATGGGAGAGCCTAGCTCCTGGTAGACTCAATTGGAAAGCAACAATTACATTAGTCAGCAAGTCATTTGAGGCTTCACGAATAAGAAATTAATGCTGACACCAAGAGAGAAGCCCCCAAAGCTGCGCACACTCACAAGTGAAAGAGCTTCTGAATCCTCAAAAATGAGGCACACTTCTCTCTTCCAGAATTGGTCTCATCGACCATAGCAGAAATAACAAGCCATCTTAACCTTTAATTCAACTTCTAATTCTTAAGAAATTCTCCTCTGCGGATGCACAAGTCAGCGTCAGATGCTGACAGACAAGCTCTTCTTCTTCTTCTTCTTCTTCTTCTTCTTCTTCTTCTTCTTCTTCTTCTTCTTAAGGAAGTCATGTAGCTGAATAAAAGAGAAGGTGTTGGATTGGAATTAAGAGGGTAAAACTTTTCAGGGGAAGACCGCCTGGAACCTAGAGAAGAATCACAGAATTGATGTATAGAAAAGTGGGAAGACATGGAATAACCACAAGGGGCTAGCCCAGGTTAAAGAAAGGTGGAAAATGTTTGTTCGTGGCCTTTACCATGATGCAGGGTGAGTAGCCGACGGAATTACCTTATGAGATAGTGGCATTCCGGTGAAAGAAGAACACATGCTGCCCCATCTTGAGCGTTTAAGGTTAGGGTCTTCGCTGTTACGCGCAAAAGTCGTGAGCCCGATAGCCGAGTAAATTTAAATTATTTCATTCATTATCCCCGTCTTTCTGCTTGGCTGTTGCATCCCCCTCAGTCCATGTTGTTCCTCAAAGTAACCCAACCCCAAACGATGTAGATTGTGTTAATACGGAAGTAAAACATTACGTCTAGTTCATCTTCTTGGCTCTGTACTTCCTTTGCAATAATTAAAAGCTGTATTGTTCCTAGACGATTTCCCTTCCTTAAAGAACCTTAATCTTCTGTCTGTCTGTCTGTCTGTCTGTCTGTCTGTCTGTCTGTCTGTCTGTCTGTCTGTCTGTCTGTCTGTCTGTCTGTCTGTCTGTCTGCAAATATTATCGTTGATTGCCTTTCTATCTCCCGGTTTGTCTGTCTTGAGCTTCTTTCTCTCTTCTTCTTCTTCTGGTTTTTTTTTTTGATCGACAACTTCCCTTTCTGTTTACCAGTCTGTGTGCAACATACACAAAATCACTTCTTCCAACTAAGGTGGTTTGGTCTGGTGTTGCATGGTATTCTATGGCATGATTTGGTGGGGTTGAAAAAATACTGCGTTATGGTGCGGTATGGTATAATATCGTATAGGGATGGTATGGTATCGGAGGGAGAAGGCATGGAATGGTATCATAGGGGTATGGTATGGTATGATATCGAGTAGAAATAGCACGGTATGGTATCGTGTTGAGACGGTTTGGTATTGTGTGTGGATAGTAGGTATAGTATGGCTTATTCTGATTTCTCATAAATTGTGTTTTTCTTTTCGCTTCCCTGACGTTCTATCTGTGTGCCTATCTACCAACCCTCCATAGATACGAAAAGGCAACCACTAACAAACACATCTACAGCTGATTAACTTGAATGAAAAACTTTAAGAGTAAATTACTCTTCAAGTGGATAAACTTAGCCATGGATATTGGCAAATCTAGGCTTCCTGCACGCACCACAAGCCTATTCATAACTCATGTTATTACGTTAATTTGACAATTTATGAAACGTGTAGTTTTCCCAACTACCCCCACCCCCACCCCACCCCCTATCTTTAACTTCCTTTCTGTCTCTCTCTCTGTCTCTCTCT
Organism: Aplysia californica; assembly: GCF_000002075.1. Lineage (NCBI taxonomy): Eukaryota > Metazoa > Mollusca > Gastropoda > Aplysiida > Aplysiidae > Aplysia > Aplysia californica. The sequence goes on along the minus strand of NW_004797778.1, from coordinate 188,325 downwards.
CTCTCTGTGTCTCTCTCTCTCTGTCTCTCTCTCTGTCTCTCTCTCTGTCTCTCTCTCTCTCTCGCGCTCTCTCCCTGTCTCTGTCTCTCTCTATCTCTCTTTCTCTCTCTCTCTCACACTCACACACACACACTCACACATATACACACATACGCACATACAATCTCTCTCTCTCTCTCTCTCTCTCTCTCTCTCTCTCTCCCCTCTCTCTCTCTCTCTCTCTCTCTCTCACACGCACACACTCACTCACACTCACACTCACACACATGCACACATGCACATACACACATGCGATCTCCCTCTATCTCTCCCCCCTCTCTCTCTGTCCTTCTCTTTCTCCCTCTCTCTCTCCCTCTCTCTCCCTCTCTCCCCCCCCTCTCTCTCTCTCTCTCTCTCTCTCGCTCGCTCTCTCGCTCTCGCTCTCGCTCTCTCAAGATGCGACCGGCACAAGTGGTATGGAAACAATAGCTTCGATGAATCCATTCTCCCTTAACTGACAATTCTGTTTTCACAAACTCAGTGCATACGTGGTTATTCTCTCGTCCTTAGGACCAGGTATGGACTTGACTGAATTATTTGGGGTCGCGCCCTTCACCTTAATAATAATAATAATAATAATAATAATAATAATAATAATAATAATAATAATAATAATAAAAATAATAATAATAATAATAATAGTAATAAAAATAATAAAAAATAATAACAATAAGGAGAAGAAATGAAATGTTGTTTGAAAAAAAAAATCAAGCGAAAGTTGTTTTTTAATCCACCTCAACAGTTAAAATAAAAATAGCGGTTATTTTTTTTTTTTAGATCTTCAACAAACACAAGACAGCAAGGGGGCTCTCGTGGCCTAGAGGTTAAGGTGTTGGCCTCTCATTCAAAGGTCCCGGGTTCGAATCCGGGTAGCGACCAAAAAAATTTCTTCTCTAAAATTGTCTCCTTTCACCTCCTTTCCTGCTCTCTATTGTCTGCTTTCATTTCCACTTTCTGCCCCCACCCCCTCACCTCCTTTGCCCCCTCCTCTGGGCTCCTGACTCTTTCTGCAGCCTTTCTACTGCTACTCCTTGGCTCCTCCTTACTGCTGTCTTTCTGCCACACCCCTGATCTTCTGGTGGGAAAGATCTACACCTAGCCTTCTCGGACAAGGGCGAAAAATCCCGGAGGGCCCGTGTGCAAGTTGCGCACGAGAAAGATCCCTTGGTGGTCTAAAATCGATAAGAGTAGGCTTCGGCCGCCACCCGGGCAAAATTCAAAATTTCCTACCAACTGATAATATTAGGTGTCTCTCGCGCGCTCATATGACCTATGCAGTTGCGAGCGCCGTAAAACACTTTACAAAAACAAACAAGACAGCAAGGGAAAGCAGGGCGCTTGAGATAAAACAAACAAACTGACAAGCAGACCCAGGAAAAGATTTATTTCCCAACCACTCCCAGTTCAAGATCTCTCCAGCTACGTAGTGTTTGTTTGTCTTTTTTGTGTCTTTTGGTTGTGCAATGGAGCAACTCCGATGTGGGCTTTGTTGTCCTTGAGACAAAAATGCCACTTTTACCTTGTCCCTTTACAACCGGATTGCATGTAAGCTTTATCTTTCTCTAAACCCCAAAATACATGATTATCGTTTTTTTCCGAAAGAAAGGACAATATTATTTTTATATGTACCTGTAATATTGAAAGCTTTATTTTATCAAATAAAATATTATTTTGTATTCAACTCGACTTCCATGTAATTCCAGTAGTCCATGAAGATAGGGTGTTTGCCACTGTTCTGCATTTCATTATCCCATTAGAACTACGGCTTATGAATTTAGATGTCGCATTTTATTTTGCAGTGCTTTGTGGTGCAGAATTAATAAAATGTGACGGTATGTTGCAGTATGGTACCCTGCAACCTGTGTCTTGTCTCTCATCTTATGCAGATATCGCATGACACACAACAACATGGTATAGAATGGGACAAAAAGACTTGGGATATATACAATACTAGCTGGGACCCCTTTCAATGAATGGATTGATCGGTGCATTAACATCAACTGAAAGTCATTAGCCTACTATATTTACACTCTACAGGAATGGAGCAATAAATCATGAGAGAAAAGTGACACATGCGTTTCCAAGTTGCCAAACATATACTAGATCTAGTTGTATAGGTTGATTCTCTATTCCGCTTTCATGGTTGTACGCTCCTGAATTCCAAAAGTGTGGAATCAAATGCGCACGGCTAGTGAACGGAAACCTCACTTGTTTACAATGGAGTTTTAGAAGACAGTGGAGTTTTCCCAAGATTAGATCTAAACGAAAATAATGAAAAACTGAAAATTAAACTACACTGACTTCAGCCTCCTCAATAAAACTGTGCACCCTTTAAATGATTCTGAACCATAATTAATTTCGACACATTCGAAAGTTAAGTGGTTCGGAAGCTTTAGGCGGCCAAAGTGATGAAACGTTCACAAATATAATAAGTATATCTATCTATCTATCTATCTATCTATCTATCTATCTATCTATCTATCTATCTATCTAAATTATATGATATTCAAGTACGTAATATAAACAAAAACATTCCATTCAGACACAGCTGGATAAAACACTTGACCTCTCCTCTGTAACAGAGCACAGGGTGCATGTATTTCATTAGGAAGGAGAAGTCTGTTGCTAGACGCCATTGCAGCGGCCACAAGGACGTCCTGTTATAACATTCCTCTTATTTTACCTGTCTTAGACACTCCCACGACGCCCATAAAGCCTCATAGCGCCCCCAAGCGATTTTCCTTATAAAAGAGGATTTAATTTATAAGTGCGTAAGTTTAAAGAAGACAAACTGTAGATTTACAGGGTGCCTCCAATTGGAGGACAGTGCCATTGAAAAGAAAGGAGAGCCGCAGAGACAAGTCGTACCTTTAACCCCTTCCCCCCCCCCCAGAGTGAGAATGGTCCCGAGCTCTGTTGTATGATTAAAAAACCAACAATAGAGTAAACCTGCACATTGTCATCTATGTCTTTCATGAATATTAGTATATTCCACATTTTGTAAGCATAAACATTCATTATTCTTTTGTCTTTCTCGATTCTAGACATGACTGGCTAACACATTCTTTCCCTCTTAAAGTCCCCCACAGTGGGGCAGTGCTTTCAAAACACAAAGCTTTCGACCAAGCAGCGAAGGGGTTAAGCGGCTGTGGGATCGTGCTCGGCTGTGTTGAGGGAGACATTGTACGACGACAAAGTGCAGTCGCTGGAGAAACAAACATGTGGCTGTCTTACAGCAATCTTGGAAGATTGCCTTCCCAGTTATCTTTCGTCCACACCCTGGCCCCCTCCCATCCCTTCCCCCACCCCTCCCGCAACCCACAATTCTCATCCCGAAAAAAAGATGAATAAAAAGTATCAGCAAACCTTCATTTACGTGAACTTTTAGCTTCAGATACCAGGCTGTTCCATGTTTACTCCACACCCGCCACTTAGGATATGGGTAAATAAAGGGCTATGTAGGAGACCCAGTCTCTAATCCACTCCAGTCTTCGAGAAGAATACAAATATAAACCACGAAAGCAATGGAAAGAGAAAAAAGGAGATAACAGAAACAACAGAATGTAAACATGTTTTATGCGAGGCAAACTTCAGGAACTGAGAACGTGTCATCGTCTGGACTTTTATACGTTTTTGCACCGATCTCACTTCAGGGAATCTCTCGAGCAATTTCAAAGATACCTGTCCTTGTACCGAAGTTACGGTGAAAAGAAATCTAAATTTGAAAAAAGCATGCACTGTGACAAACAGGTGTGACATTTGAACATGCGTATTTATTATTTACGTTTAAGAAACGTGCTGTTTTAGCTTGTACTTTGGCCCTCAGCACGCTGCTTTTTTGAGTTGTACTTATACGCAACACAAAAATGTTCACAAATTAGGGAGTTTAAGAACTGGAACAACGAGTGAAATTAAATTTAAAAGCGATGGAGTGTCAAAACTTTCAAAAGCAAGATGAGTGCTGTTTAATCTTCAAAGGTGTCTGTAAAATCAAATCGAAATAAGAAATATGATAAGAAAATATTTCTGTAGACGTAAGATTTTGGGGAAATCTCCTGAAATAAAAAAAAGCTTAAACTCGACATGGGATGATCCCAATCTCATGTTCTGGCTTTTATCTCAAAACTTAAGTTTTCAGACACATTCCTATTTTCTCGCAGAGTGAATCACACACTGTCACTGTCAATCTGTTTTGAATTTGTCCGCTTGAAATGGAAAAAGTGAATAAAGTATTATCATTATTTCTTTTTCTACCACCCTACGACAATCCATATCACTGGTGTTTGTCGTGTGCCAATTACACACTTCGTTGTGGCTCGCTGAAGACCTGAGTTCGATTCCCGTGTAAGGAACATTTATATAAAACATCGCATCCTTTTCACCAGGGTTAATTCCTAAGAAGCAGGGTCAAAGCCCCCTTAACAAATTACCTAAACGGTGTCGATTGGAGTCTAAAAGCACATTCATAAAAAAGTATCAATCATATCATAACGTTATCACTGAACTTTTTTCTGTGTTAGATGAAGTAAACAACAAGTCTTAATACAATATTATATTTGCTCAAAACGAAGTACTCATGCTTGGACATCGTAAAGGTATAAAGAATATAGACTTCGGTCCGATTCAATTCTCCCTTCACGTTTGCTCTGTTAGCATTTTTTAAAAACCTTAAAGTATATGTTTAAAATGGTGAGAAAATTTCCGTTTTACGTAAAAATCAACGACAGTATCAGTTCGACTTGTTCTTTTTTAAAATGCAGGTTACTTTAACTAATGTACTACGAATGATGTCATCTATTCATATTTAACTCTTTTCGCTCCATAAAATTGTTTATTTCTACCAGAATTTGATACATTGACATTTTAAGGTTAACGACCACGGAGGTTCAAAAAGAGACCCCATAAAAATGTTCTGTTACGCGCAGTAAATAGTAACGTAAATCATGCTTAAAGTAAACTATTTTGCCTTTTACTCTCTTAGCCTATACAATGCCTCATTCAAAAATTTACGTATAGTATGTATTACAATTTCTGAAAGCCACTCAACCCTCACTTTCTGTTCAGTGTAGTTTGTTTGTACTCTGTTTGTGTGTGTGTGTGTGTGTGTGTGTGTGTGTGTGTGCGTGTGCGT
>NW_004797778.1:179622-180839 GCF_000002075.1 Aplysia californica | reverse complement strand
GGGGGCGGGGGTCTAGCATTAGTCATGATTTTCTTTTTTACTCCTTTGTCTGTTTTGATCTATTTTTTGTTTTGTTTAATTTTGTCCTAGAATACAATTTTCTTTGGTCAAAAACGGCTGCAGCAACATTCGAGTCACATATTTAAGAGACTGTACGTAGAAACTTTTTTTAATGATAAAAATTGCCCAACGAGCAGATAAAAACGCCGGTTCTTTCTGTTTCATTATTTTGACAAGCGCCTGATTTCACCACGATAACGCACGTTTACAAAAAAAAGACATTATTGGTTGCTGCTGTATAGTCTACTCTCCTTCCTCCCTTTCTTTTTAACTTGAGTTATCATGCCTTGCTAAAGGTCACACCTCAGTGACCACCCACCAGAATGCTGTGCCAGCGACATTGCTTTACATTAACACTTTTATTTATGAGCTACAGCTCAGTAAATGCTCAAACACACCGGCACCATACAGACCATACATAAAATAGTGCGTTTGCGTTCAACATTAAATTGTACAACTTGACATGCACACAGCAGCCAGACCGCTGCGTCCAGACATTTTCTGGTCTGTGCGGACAGAAAAGAGGAATTGACGTCACTAAACACACCGGCATACACACTTCCGGTACACACTTCGCACGTGATGCAAAATGGACGATGCACAGCTTATCGAACTTGTGCGGGCAAGAACAGCGCTTTATGATAAAAAAGACCAAAGCTACACAAACAGAGATTTCGTCCATAAAATGTAGTTGGCATCATTCGAAAATATTCCAAACACTTTTCAACATCAGCAAATATTTTTGACAACAATTTGAATTCTCCCCAAGCTCCCCGGTCTTTACAAATTTTGGTGAATCCAGTGACGCCGTTTGGATGCTAGGGCTTTTCTTTTGTATCACAAAAGCAGAAATATCTTGCGCTTCCTCGTGAGCGCCTTCTCGAAACCGGAAAAATCTGTATTGTTTGTATGGACCCTGTGTGAACGGTATAACCTCACTTTTCTCTACATAATTTTTCTGGCCCGGAAAAAGATGAGTCTGTAAGAAGCCTACGTGTTTGAGCTTTAACTAGTCAGTCACTGAAGGACAGAACAGAAGCAGGTAATGAACAGTCGCGGGATTCAAATTTGAAGATAGATTACACTTAGAGAGAAGAAAAAAAGAGAAATAAAAAGAGCCAGAGACATGTAATAATAAGAGAGAGAGAGAGAGAGAG
>NW_004797778.1:177132-178789 GCF_000002075.1 Aplysia californica | reverse complement strand
ACACACACACACACACACACACACACACACACACACACACACACAGACACACACCGCGCGAGCACATACACACAAGCACATACGCACAAACACACACACAAAAACACACACAATCACACACACACTCAAACGCTTACCAACTAACGCACGAACACGATCACATATTAATAAATACATGCACACTGCCTCCTAAACAACACTGAAGGTGTCATCTCTGGTTGAAACATTGACGGAAATTGACCCGCCATTGCTTACCGTCTGTGGCCGCTTCTTTGCGTTCGTCTCACGACACCGTGGAATCAAGCGCTCGTCAATATTTTGGGCGTGTGAAGTTATTGGGATCGTCTTAAAGCTTGTTCATTTGCCTTGCTTTCTGCGAAAAAAAATACCAGTCTATCTTGAATAAAACTCGAGATTTGTAATCGAAGAAGGGGTCGCACGTTTTCAGAGCAAAAATAAACAAGAAAATGTGGGCAAAATTTGGTGACTTCCAAAGCTTGGAAACGGAAATGTACATTTTTGTGTGCCTTCATCTTCGTTTGTCAGTTAAAACCCACACAGAAATGTGTTTGTAAATGGACATAAAAAGCGTTGAGCCAAAACACAAAAATTGGATAAAAATTGTCAAACCGACGGAAAAATGCATTTTGACGAGCGCATGATTTCTCCACGATGCTTCGCAATTTTTGTCCTTGTCAGCCTAGTCCACACTTTGCTGTCAGTCCGCGCTGCGTGTTTTCCATCCCTGGCCTTTGACCCCTACATCGTACCCTTTGAGCATTTCCTTCCTTATGGTTTGGTGGTCTTTGATATGACCAGAATGTTGTATTTTTTTGTCGTCAGAGTATGTTCTGTGTTGAGAACCTGACCCTCTACGTTGTTTGTCTTTCCAGTCCCAGCTAACACTGGCCATTCTGTGTTAGCGCCACTCCTCAAACGCAGATATACCGGTACATACATTTTGTTTTGTTTTCTTTCTCTGTCAAAGTACAGGTCTCAGCGCTATTCATATCACACACACACACACACACACACACACACACACACACACACACACACACACACACACACACACACGCGCGCGTATTCCTCAGGTTTTAGCTTTAATTTTCAACTCTTACCTCTGCCTCCTAACCTTATAATGTTGCAAGGGGCGTTAACACATTGAAAATGCATTGTTTTGGGGCCCTTAAAAAATCCTGAACATTATGATTCGTAATTCATACACACTGTTAAGTAGCGAATTCTTTTTCTGAAACTTAAAAAGTTAGGCATATTTGCATACAATGAATAAAAAAAAAATCAAACTAATGTGTATGCTTGTTTGAGATGTGCTTCAATATATAGCCTTTGGTCTGTAGCTGATGTGACATAATAATGTGTCCATTACGTCAACAAATTGCTAAAGGAAACTATATTACTACTCCTTAAAGAGCTAAAGGAAATTATGCAGCTACGCACATCCATTTACACCTCACTCTTACCACACACACCAGGACAGTGCCTGTCCTATTTCCCCAATCTCTCTTTTATCCTCATTCCTTCCCCTTTTCTTTCTCTCTCTCTCTCTCTCTCTCTCTCTCTCTCTCTCTCTCTCTCTCTCTTTCTCTTTCCCTCTTTCCCTCTCTCTCTCCCTCCCAATCTCTCTCTCTCTCTC
>NW_004797778.1:174978-177032 GCF_000002075.1 Aplysia californica | reverse complement strand
ATATATATACATAAATACATGTATATATGAAAAAGGGGAAGATGTAGCACACCTCCAATTTCTTCCCTAAAGGTAAAGGCCTTGAACACTTCTGAATGCATGATGTCTGACACACAAACGTTTATATACGTTTCTGATGGTATCCAAACGCTCAAGTATAAATCTGCATACACCTCGCTTTTAGGAACATGCATGTCGATATGGATCACACAACAGAAAATGGTTTTATCTCTGAGTCTACAAACAACTATCTGTGTGGCATTGTGTAAAAATCTGGCGCTCGTCATAATTATGAAATTGAAGAAATCGACTCTTTTCCGACCGTCTGGCAATTTTTTTTTTCAGATTTAGAAGTTGCTATGAGCTCAACACTATTTGTGTCAACTTAATAACACATTCCTCTTCGAATTTGATTGAAAAACGTAGATCAAAATCCCCTTTAAATTTGCAGTTTCCAAGGACGTTCAAGGTTGGAAAGTTACCAAAAATGGGCAACCATGTTCTCATTAATTTTGTTTCTGTCTTCAGATGACCCCCCCCCCCCCACCCTACCTCCTTTAATCATTAACATCACGACTTCTTTTCAAGATAGATGAGGATTCAGATAAGGAAGGCAAGTAAACAGGCCTCAAGATTTCAATAATACCAATAATTCCACATGCTCCAAAGTTGACGAGCGCCTAAATCTCCTGTGTCATAAAACATGCAAAACAAAGCGACACATTAGAGGAGTTGCCCATTTGTAATAATAATCTTATACAAATATGTGGATGGTTGGCGGGTGCTCTGGTATGGTTTGCTTCTTCTTTCATATCAAATAGCAATCGTTTTTTTAAATTTTTTATCTCTCCTTGTTTTTTTTAAATGTTTGTTACTCTCTTGTAACACCTCTAATATTCGGCTCTTATATGGCCTGTGTTACAAGTGCCGTAAAACGCATACTAAAAACAAAACTATAACTTTTGTTAGTTGGTCTTTTTTCAAATCCTATCTACAATTAATGTATAAATTAATATAAAAACGTAGCCGCTTCTCAGGGTTGCCTGCTTCATCTCATAACAGCAACTACAGCGGCCTTCGGTAGAGGCATTGATCTCAAATCTTGCTGAAACATTAACAGCCCAACCGAAAAAGGCAGGCATGAGACTTTTTGAACAAGAGAGGTCGTGCGTTTAATTGGTGAGGGTGGGAAATAAACCCTGAGACGGGAGCTGAATGTCTTTACCACAGCTAGTAAAAAATACAAACAAGGTTGTTCAGTTTCTATGATTTTGGAAATTAATGTCCATTTAGCACCACGGCTGAAAAAGGAGTGATGGTTGTTACTATGAATATACAGTCGTCATTATTGAGGGAATAACTTACAAGGAGGTTCAACCACTGCTGCCCCCCCACCTCCCGACAGAAAAACACATACATGTACACACATAAAAACACACAGGCACAGACACATATACAAATACATACACACATATTAATGTCACTATGAATAAGTTGTCGTCGTTGTTGAGAGAATGACGTAGAAGGAGCCTCAACCATCCCCCTCCCTCCTGTACCTCCCGACAGAAACACACACACACACACACACACACACACACACACACACACACACACACACACACACACACACACACACACAAAGAGAACAACTTTTTAAAAATTGTTGGGTCAAGATTAAAAAAACACACATTTCCCCCCCCCTAGCCTGTAGAAGTGCCATGCAAAGTTTCGTGGGCATAGGTAAGTTTGTCACAGAGCTAGAATTTTTTTTAACGCTGTCAGAGGAAAGTGAACAAGCTATACTATAGACACTGCCTCTGTGATTTTGAAAACGTCGGTGTGTTCCTTTTATAGTGTATCAGCCCTTTCGTGGATTATTATTTTCTTAGTGCTTTTTTTTTGATAGTGTAAGGCGAAACCCGTATTTTGTGATTGTGAAGGGCAAGACAGCAATATACTAAAGCAATATAGATCCAGAGAGGAGTTAATCAAAGCAGACCTAATCTAAAGCAATATAGATCTAGAAGCCAGGTGTGACTGTGAAAGGCTAGACA
>NW_004797778.1:171779-174672 GCF_000002075.1 Aplysia californica | reverse complement strand
ATATATACAATGCTGTCTAACTAAAATTGAGACGGCATTGTTATAAGAGAGAATTTTGAAAGTTCTACATTCTAAACCTCGAATGAATTCATCACACATTTTTTTTATATTAATACGTGGATGGTTGGCGGGGTGCTCTGGTGTGGTTTGCTCCTTCTTTCCTATCAAACACCGATCGTCTTTATCTCTCCTGTTCGAACATCTCTAATCTTCAGCACTTTATGACCTTAATGTGTTGCTAGTGCCGTGAAACTCTTACTAGAACTAAACTAAACCCCATTATCAATATGGTGCTCTATAGCGAATCTTGATCTATCCACACTAGTACCTGTCCAAGAATATCCCCTGTAAAAACCCTGCCTAAGACACCCCCCACCTACCTGTATAAGATGACCTCTTATTTCCACGACAATGGGTGGCAAACTTTAGGGAAATTGTCTGTACTCAGGAGTGACGTCAGCAATTGTGAGGCAGCGTGGCGGAATTAGGCTCTCGTCAAAATAATCAAAGTGAAGAAACTGGCATTTTTCTGCAGGTTTCTTTTTTTTTTCTAATTTTTTTTTTTTTTTTGCTCAACACCTTTCATGCCCATTAAAGAACTCATTTCTGTATGGGTTTTTTCTGAAGAACGTTGATTAAACGCACAAAAAATGTAAATTTTTAGTTACCACGGACTCTTAAGCTAAGGAAATAGTTAATCTTTGGCGGCCGTTTTCTCACTAATCTTACCTCTGAAAACAGAAGACCCCCACCTCCTTTAATCGCTAATATCTCGACTAATATTTTAGATAAATGGATATTTATTTCATCCAAATAAAGACAAGTTAACAAGCTTTAAGATGATACAAATAACTCTACATGCCCAAAAATTGACGAGAGCCTGATTCCACCGCGCTGCCTCACAATTTGAGGGTTTAAAAATACCCTAAGAAACGGAGTGGGTACAATGCTCAATTAAGATCACTTGGCTGTTCACACAAGCCTCACAAATTTTAGATTAACATTGTTTTTTAGTCTCCTCAGAGTAAATATTCTACAAATAAAAATCACTAGGCAATTTACACAACGAAGTGTATACAGACCCGGTAACCGGGAACAAAGTCACGAAGTATACAGACCCGGTAGGGGAACTCTTTTGTGATTTCGGAAAGTTTCAGCGCCCAGACCCGGTATGCCTAGTGTGTGTGTGTGTGTGTGTGTGTGTGTGTGTGTGTGTGTGTGTGTGTGTGTGAGAGAGAGAGAGAGAGAGAGAGAGAATGAGAGAGATGCTAGCAAAATGAATATGACATGCTCCAGTTGGCAGGAGGGAACGAGAGAAAGATAGAGTGGGATATAGGTGGGGAGAAAGAAAGACAGAGACAAACAAACAAAAAGAGAAGGTGAGCGATACACAGAGGAGAGAGAGGCAGAGAAATAGAGAGGGTGACTGCTCGATTGAAATTATGATTGTTCTTTTCTTCAAATTGTGATTCATCCAACTCCAGAACGGAGGAAAAACGATCGTTCATCGAAAAGACATCCGTAATCTTCTTAGATCTAGAATCTAGATTTAGATCTAGGCTAGCCTCGAAACTAGATTTATGTCTGTCTAGATCTAGACCTAGGCCATAGATCTAGAAGAACTTAGATCTACCCTGAGCCAAGAGAGCGCTGAAACTTTCCGAAATCACAAAAGAGTTCCCCTACCGGGTCTGTATACTTTATGACTTGGTTCCCGGTTCCCGGGCCTGTATACACTCCCTTAACACAAACCTTGTATATACAAGCTCTATTATTTAATTTTCTCAAAACACAAAGATTATCCTAACAAAAATCTCTGGGCAATTCCTGTATCTCACAAAGAAGAATTCTTTTTAGCTCTACCCAAAATAAAGACTCTACATCTACAAATAAAAATGGTTAAGCAATTCATACAAATCTCGTAAGCAAGCATTATTTTTAGCGCTGCACAAAACAAAATGATCTCGGTTTCACTCCGTCATCGACACACTTCATGTGGTTTGGTGGCAGGTTACTTCGACACTGAATGTCACGACAGTAAGTAAGTGTATGGGTTCACAGACACCAGTTGCTCCAAACAAAAGTTTTTGTTCCTGCTCTGTTCTGTTGTGGAGGTGTCATCTCTGACTCAGAGGTTGACGTGCAATGACCCTCCATCAATCACGGTCGTCAGTTGCCGTTCAACATTCTGCAATACCCAGGCTAGACCTTGCCATGTCTTAACGTTGATCGTCCATTCTACTTGCTATGTGAGTCAGCGTGGTGAAATCAGGTTCTCGTCAAAATAAATAAAAAAATATCGCAGAAATGGGCATTTTACGAAATTTTGGAAATTTTTACCGGATTTTTATTCTTTGGGCACAACCTCTTTTATGTCCATATAAAAACACATTCTATGTGAATGTTACTGAAAAACCTTGATTAAAGGCACAAAATATTTCATTTCTCTGTTTTCAAGGACTCTTTTGCGTTTGGAGCTACCGAACTTTGGCGGCCATTTTCTCTCCTTAATTTCACCACTGAAACCAGGCTACCCTACCTCCTTCAATCGCAAATATCTTGAGTTCTGTTCAAGATAAAAGGATGTTTATTTCATGGAAAGCAAGGTAAATGAATCAGCTTTCAAGTGATACCGGACAGCGTCGTGAGAGATTGGGTCCTGTACGAACTGCTAACGTTGCGAACGCAGAAACTGATTCCCAATAGCGTACTAATATGATGAGATTCTAGTTTGGTTTCTTTGTAAACGCACCAAGCAATCAAAGGAACATTAAATGCGTTCTGTTTAATCATTTCATTTTATATAGTTTTGCACCCTTTAGAGACAGACAGAGAGAAAGAGATAGATAGATAGAGAGAGAGAGAGAGAGAGAGAGAGAGAGAGAGAGAGAGG
>NW_004797778.1:169854-171544 GCF_000002075.1 Aplysia californica | reverse complement strand
AGAACTGAACTGTTTTTTTTTTATTTTGGTGTTTTACCCCACTGCCGACACAATTTAGATCATTAAGAAGCCAGGCTTCGACCTTGCCTGTCAGGGCTAATGTGGACAAGGATGTTCGGTCGAAATTACCCCCCCCCCACCCCTACAGGAATCGAACTCGGGTCTTCTGCGTGCGATGGAGAAACGCATAACTGCTACACCACGGACGCTGGGGCATGGGCTGTGTACGTAAAAGAATAATGACTATCAGGGAGAATGGCTACGAAAAACAAAGTAAAACAAAAAATAGTGAAGAAAAATACTATTTTTATGGAGTCTTGCACGACAATTTGGGATAAAAAGGCAAGTACTTTGAAGCATGTTTCTACAAACATCTTTAGAGATTTATTCTATCAGCTCGCTGCGTATTAGCTTTATGATATATTATGACATCCGAACACAAACAAAACCAGTTTGTCAATGTGGGTTGACTCAGCACGATAACCTGCCGTGACATTGTTGAGCCATATTATTATGTAGGCAGGTAAATGGCATACAATGGCAGGCTACATTTACGAAATCGGCCAAACAGGATACATATGTAAATGATGTTCAAGAGTGCCCTCTTTAGGCAAGAGCAATTTCCAGAAAAGGGATTGGGGGTAGAAAGCAACACACGCCGAGCGAGAGAGAGAGAGAGAGAGAGAGAGAGAGAGAGAGAGAGAGAGAGAGAGAGAGAGAGAGAGAGAGAGAGAGAGAGAGAGAGAAAGGGAGACAGGCAGAAAGGCAGAGAGAAAGAGAGAGTCAAAGTTAGAGGGTGTCAGAGACGCAGGGAGAGGGGAGAGACAGACAGAGAGAGAGGGAGAGAGAGAGAGAGAGAGAGAGAGAGAGAGAGAGAGAGATAATATGTAGACAGAGACGCAGAGAACTTCCAAACAAAGCTATGAGAAGAAAACAGAACAGATAAAAATCCAAAACCCAAACAAAACTACAGCCCTGCGTGACCGTGAAGCTCAGGTGATGAGACATCATAGAACAGTGGGGGTAGGGGGCTGAGACAAAAAGATAACAGACACAACAAGCAAACGGGTGGAAACGAGGGGAGCGGAACCATTGTTGTTCAATGCATTTCACGGTTCGCTGCTCTCCGCGAAGGCGGCATCCATTGTGAATGGAGCCCTACGTCACCCGCGTTGTTGTCCGCTGGAAGGGCCCCCCACTCTTGGGTATAAAAGGAAGTGGAGCTAATTTTAGTGCCAGCCAGTCCTCCTGCCACCGAGCTGGAGGGTCTCCTGCGGACATGAGACAGAGGAGGAGGTTATGGTGGTGGTGGAATTTTGGCTGTGGCTGTACAATACAGCGAGGATTTGTTGAAGGTGGATTTTACGCGAGGGAGGAAGGTTTAGAGTACGTTATACTTGTGCCTGACTGAGAGGTTGTTTGATGGAGAGAGTTAGAGAGAGAAAGAGAGTGGAAGGAGAGGGGGAGATAGATGGATAGAGAGAAAAGGAGAGAGGTAGGGAAGGGAGATATAGATAGATAGAGACAGACAGACATACATAGGTAGAGAGAGAGGGAGGGGGCGTGGGAGAGAAAGGGCCATAGAGCGAGGGGGGATAGATAGATAGATAGATAGATAGATAGATAGATAGATAGATAGATAGATAGATAGATAGATAGATAGATAGATAGATAGATAGATAGATAGATA
>NW_004797778.1:166363-167582 GCF_000002075.1 Aplysia californica | reverse complement strand
GGGGGGGGGCGTTGTACAGTACAGGTGATTGTTTTGGACAGGTGATCGTTAGTGCAGATTTACTCAATTTATTTACAGTAGATGGGTCGAAGGGGTCAAAGAGACTCTCAAAAGGAACACAATATGACGATCCAAACAGAAACACACCTGCTGACCCACGTTCGACTAAAAATATGTATCTCCCCTCGTGAACACCTGGTGCTATATGAGGACAGAAAATGCAAAAGCACATTAAACTATTTCATGTATTCCGATTTTAATAGGTCTGATTTAGCCCCGGTTTTCCCATCCCGCTATATATGCACGCGTCGCCCCCCTCAGAACTATTTTGTCTAAAGAGCAATTAAATAAGTGTCATGACGCCGTGGAATCAGGCGCTCGTCAATTTTCGGGTGTGTAGACTTATGGGTATCATCTTAAAGCAAATTCATTTTTCTTGCTTTCGATGAAAGAGATACCTAACTATTTTTGAGTAGAAGTCAAGACATTATCTTAGCGAGAAAATGGCCGCCAAAGTTTTAGAATTTCAAAAGCTTGAGAGTCCCTGAAAACGATAAAACTACATATTTTGTTCCTTTAATCAGCGTTTTTCTTTGAAATTCACATGGAAATATGTTTTATATAGGCACAAAAGGTGTTGAGCTAAAAACAAACAAAAAACAAAACGAAACTTCGATAAAAATTGCCAAACTGTTGGAAAAGTGCCAGTTTCTTGAATTTCATTATTATGACGAGCGCCTGATTTCACCAAGATGCCCCTCAATTAAGATATAAATTGCACTTTGGACCGGACAAAACAGTTCTGAGACGACGTTGTGCATCACTGACGCGTAGGTTGGGTGAATTGATTGGACACGGATGTTCTGTGGCATAATAGCAACCCTTTCATTACGATTCAAAGTAATATGCACAATCCGTTTTTCAAACCTATGCCGATACAAAAAAGACCGCTTAAGGAGGGGGAAATTCCGGCTTTAAGTTCGTCTCCGATAGTTCCGCGGAAAGGGTGAAGAAGGTCATGGAAGTTCGGCGTACAGTACAATGCTTAGAGGAATATCCTGTTGCGGATTACGACGGAGTTTATACACACACACTCACACACACACACACGCACGCACGCACGCACGCACGCACGCATGCACACACACAAACACACACACACACAAAAACACACACAGAAACACACACACAAACCCCCACACACCCCCACATATATGCA
>NW_004797778.1:162763-164438 GCF_000002075.1 Aplysia californica | reverse complement strand
CCCCAACAAAAGCTGCACAGCTGTTTTTCTAAATATCTTGCACTAAATTTGTGCTAGAATGTTGTAATTTGGAACAAATATAATTCATTCAAAAGGAATGTGTTTGACATAAAGTTCACAACGAAGAAACTTATTTTCGAAAACGAACGAAAATGGCTTTTTATTAAAACCACCTATAAATGCAAAATGCACCAGTTTAAAAGATTTTGTATGGAAAGTCATGAAATGATTGGGTTTTTTTTCCTTTCCTTTTATTTTAAAAATCTAATCTTTCCATCCCTGTAGCCTTTAAACAATATTGCTTTTCTCCTACAGTTTTAAATATTATTCTTTAAATTCTGATATCCCCAGAACCAATGGACTCGACACATTTTAATGCATCGTTCGTAATGTTCAGTGGTGGCCAAAAACAAGGATTCATTCAACCATGAATACTAAAAGCCACACACACTGTACACCTTACAGTATGGAGCTGTTTTTAGAGGCAACATGGGGGTGGGGGGGGGGAGGAGTTGCCCAAATAGACAGCAGTAGTGAAGTTGATAATTTTTTTTTAATAACCTGAAAGGTGAATAATATGGGCTTTGCCAAGGAACCAAATGTCATAGAGGAAATGTTCTCGATTTTCAAGGTGATCGAGGAATTATGAACACTTTGCTATCCTCCGAAAGCTTCCCAAACGGGTATAGTCGTAGATGAAGATCTGCCTTGAGAAAGCGAACCGTTGAAATGTAGAGGAAAGTCCTTGCTGCAAACATCGTCTTCGGACAGACGTATCATGGGGCTAATCTACTGAATTCTGCACACTGGTGACGTTTAGGGGTGCGAACGGTGTGTGTTTGACCTGAAGTGATCGTTTTATTCGGAAATTTTCAGTTCTGACTCTCTACAAGTCCTAACGGATGAACCATTTTCACCTTTAACATCAAAGAAGGCCTCACAAAAACCTCTCTGCTCTTTACTAATCTTAACTATGATCTCTGCTGGCAGAGGAAACTTGAGAAAAACTATCTGCAAACTTTTGTTGGCCTGTTAGACTACTGTACTTTGCAATATGACGCAATCGTTGGAATTTTTTGTGGTAGGCTTAATGTGAACAAGTGCGTCATGCTACAAAAAATGGGGGCATAGCTGAAAATGGGCTGTTTTTTAACGCGCTGTGTGGAGCAAAACTGTTCTGATGATTTATCTAAAATGAATATAAAAGAAATTCCTTTTGACTACCAAATGTTGCATGCAAATTTGAAACGCAAACCGTCAGTGTGGAGGAAAATATTAACAGAAAAAGTTGTACAGTTTTTTTTTTATCACCCTGTATATTGAGCCTTGGGAGGAAAAAAACAACAACACGCAAACAAATAAGATAAGACATGCCAAAGCCAAACTACAGTCAAGTCGTAAGGTCAAAAGTCTAATGCGTCCAGGTTCAGGAACGATGACATCGAGTGATGTCTACGACAAATCGTTTAGAAATTTTGTCACCGGGGTGTGGTGTGTCCCACAGCAAAACGTGATAGCCCCAGCTCAAATACAGCTCAGGGGTATGCAACAATGGCGTGTTGGTGACATTGTCAGAGATATAACTCACAAGTGTGCTGTTTTTAGGTAATCTTTGAATTATTTTGCGTGAGTACTGTTGTATACGATATATGTATGTATGTTATACACACACACA
>NW_004797778.1:160380-161571 GCF_000002075.1 Aplysia californica | reverse complement strand
AGTCAGGAAAACAGAGGAGGGGACAAAGGAGGTGTGGGGGTGGGGGCAGAAAGTGGAAACGAAAGCAGACAACAGAACATTGCTAGAGAGCAGGGAAGGAGGTGAAAGGAGACAATTTTAGAAAAGAAAATTTTTCGGTCGCAACCCGGATTCGAACCCGGGACCTTTGAATGAGAGGCCAACACCTTAACCTCTAGGCAAAGAGAGCCCCCTTATCGTAAAAGAACTAGTACATGTGTACTGGTACATTAGTGTATAGCCGTTTGAGAGATAATATGGAGGGGGGGGGGGTTACTTTTAGCATAGCTTAGTTTAGTAGAGGTTTTACGGCGCTCAAAACTGCATAATGTCATAATGAGCACCAGAAGATCAGAGGTGTTACAAGAGAGTAACAAACATTTAAAAAAGAAGAAGGGACGATAGATGTTTCATATGAAAGAAAAAGCAAAAAAAGCAAACCACATCAGAGCGCCCGCCAACCACCCATTTATTACTTTTAAATAAAAGTCCTTTCAAAAGAGACTGAATATTAGCACACCATTTCCATGATTTCACCTTGCTCTGCTTATGAACTCCGTTGTATAATAAACCGGTCCAATTCATACAAAACGGACGTACACATAAACCATACCTGAATACATCGTTATTCAACCACAAAAATATCTCTTCCCTTTGGGCAGTCCATATTCCAACTAGATTCTCACGAACGCGGACATGACATGCTTAAAATAGAATCAATATCTCCCTTACAAAAAAGAAAAAAGAAGAGAGAAAAAAAAAAAAAAGAAATAAAAAAAGAAAGAGATAGAGACAGTATCTAAGTGCGGTTTTCTTCTCAGCAATTTCTGCACCCCGAAGTCGCTGTTGACACTATTAACATAAAGCAAAAGAGTCATGGTGTTTGAATAAACAACGACAAGTAGGGACAGCATCGAAGAAACCAACACAAGCAGACAAGAAGCAGGAGCAGCAACAGGTACCTATGCATACATAATTGGCAGTAGACTGTAAACATACAACACAAAAAAAGCCAGAGTCACAGGGGAGAAAAGCGTAGGTAATACCAAACACATGTGTTCTCCTTCTCTCTCTCCTTCTCTCTCTCTCTCTCTCTCTGTCTCTGTCTCTCTCTCCCTCTCTCTCTCTGTCTCTCTGTATCCCCCCTCTCTCTCTCTCTCTCTCTCTCTCTCT
>NW_004797778.1:158645-160280 GCF_000002075.1 Aplysia californica | reverse complement strand
CTGCACACGCAAGGAGGTGCTATTCCTATTCTTCTTCTGGAAAAACGAAAGAGAGCTTCAAAACAGACTGCAGCGCCATCTGAAGCAAAGAGCATACTTCCTGCGGACACTTTTTTGGCTGAGTGGCCCATCTTGTTATTCACTATCTTTGATTCAGTTTTGAAACGCGATTTCGTAGTCTATTCAACTTTGTTTAATCGTGATGCCCAAATTATAGCCCAGACACCAGTCTTAGTACTTTTACACAACAAAAGGTATCATTATTTCTCTCACTAAAGAAATGTAGGACTCATCTTTATAATATTGATACTATTGGACCCAAATTGCAAATGCACTGTAATTGAGAAATCAATATTTTTGAGTGCTAGATCTAGATCTAGATCTAAATTGTCAAAATATTTTTTTGTCCCCAAAATCACAACTTTTTGGTGAAATTACACAAAATTGCCACTCAGGTCATGTATAGGTTTATTCCAAATGTAATTCTGAATAATTCCGTATAAGATACGAGTGTTTTTTCAGTTTGTGATCCTTTTTTCTAAATTATAAAAAAAAAATAAAAAAAAATTCAATATCGGATGTGATGATCGAAATGTACAAATATTATGGATGTATGTTAAATAACTGCAAATTTTTCAATATTTTCTAGTTCTATATTCATTTATGGTTATTTTGATGTATCATTTGACTAGGTGCAAACATATTTTTTGAGTTTCACCAAAGATGATTAATTTTTTTTTTCACATTTTATCCGCATCTAATCAAAATTGTGTTGCATAATCGCCTCTTACAGGAACCAAAGTTGAAAAATACACACACAAAAATACAGATGTATTCTACAAACCATACTGAAAATTTTGGCACATAATATGTTGATATTTATTTGAATGTGTGGCCCCAAAGACTTTTGAACTGCGCACTAGTCAACATCTCATTTAGCCCTACCGAAAAAAATGTGTCCGCAAGCCGAAAATAATACGCAGCGAATGCATGTGCACACGCACACTTGTTTCGGGTCGGACAGCTGGGGACATCACCTTTCTTCCTGTCGTTCTGCATAATCTTCATTATCATTGATCGTTTCTTACATCGCAAACATTATCCTTTTACACGCCCCTCCCATCTCCCACCGCCACGTTTCCCCCCGCCCTACCACGCTGTCTCAATCCAAATCTCCCCATGTCCCACGTCCGAAGATCCCGTCACCAATAGCACGTCTCACTGCTTATAGTTATTAAGCGCTTGGCTTCGGAATTGCGTTCTTTAAAACTGTCTTCTTGAAACGATGCTAACCACCAACGCCCTGTGGATCGCTCGATCGACACCATATTTTAATTGGCAGGTTATGGATTTACGAGCTTCACTGTTAGTCACAAATAGCAACCATGGTTCAGTGCACTTCTGGGTTGAAAGGTAGACGAACCACGTTCCTACGTAACGAGTCCTAGCGTTTTTCTGGTTCTTGTTGTTGCTGTAGTTTTTCTGGTTCTTGTTGTTGTGGTTGTCGTCGTCGTTATATCAAAGAGATACTGACTTAAAAGATATTATGTTCTTGGAACAATTCCTGATACTGTGGTTGCCTTTATTATTATTATTATTATTATTATTATTATTATTATTATTATTATTATTATT
>NW_004797778.1:156074-158545 GCF_000002075.1 Aplysia californica | reverse complement strand
CACGCCAGTTGAGTTTGTTGTCTATTGTAACATCAAAATACTTATAGTCTGACACTTGCTCGATGTTTTCACATTTCATTTTGAGTGGCGCCATCTCCAAAATGGAACGCCCATCATATAAGGGGTGCCCACTGGCGTGATCGGGTCTGGTCGGGTCGAGTTAGATGGTGTTGATTTGGTAGTCCGGGCTAGCCAAATTGAGGACCAAAAGCGTCCATCGCGGTACAAACCGATCGACAAGGTCGGTGGCCTTCAAAAACAAACGCGCGATAGGGGGGTTTGCAGCCTGTCACAGCAAGGCTTTGTAACCTACGAGTCACATGTCCATGTTGACATTGCGATGTCAAGGTCAGGCATTTCCGCGCAAAATACCGGGTCTACTTCATCGTCCAGGTCGTCAGGTACAATCGCAGCTTGGTTATTTTTGTAGTGTGCACTGAAACCAAAACTAAAGGCACCCCCTATTACAATCTAGAAAGGACCGAGCCAGATTGTTTGAGAGCCTTGACAACTCCACAAAACGAATCAAATTCAAGAACGCTCTGTTGGGGATTCGAACCAGGGCTATTGGCTCTGTGGTCTAGTATGGTACCATCTGTGCTAACAGGGGGCACGTCGGTTCACTTGTGCCTGACACTATGGATATAAGAAAACGCGAATGACATTTCTTTAACAGTGTTTGCCAGGGGGCTTTTGTGGCCAAGAGGTTAAGGTGTACGCCTCTCAATCAAAGGTCCAGGGTTCGAATCCGAGTAGCGACAGAAAAATGTCTTCTCTAAAATTGCAACCTTTCACCTTCTTTTGTTCACTCTTACAATATTCTATCGTCTGCTTTCGTCTCCACTTTCTTCCCCCATCCCCTCACCTCCTTTGCCCCCTCCACTGGGCTCCTGACTCTTTCTACAGCCTCTCTACTGCTACTCCTTGGCTCCTTCTTACTGCTGACTTTCAGCCACCCCCCTGATCTTCTTGTAGGAAAGATTTCCACCTAGCCTTCTCGGACAAGGGCGAAAAATCTCGGAGGTCCCGTGTACTAGTTGTGCAAGTTAAAGATCCCTTTGTGGTCCAAAATCGATAAGAGTAGGCTTCGGCCGCCACCCGGGCAAAATTTAAAAAATTCTACCAATTGAAAATGTTCGTGAGTCCCGCGCGCTCATATGACCTTATGCAGTGGCGAGCGCCGTAAAACACTTACCAAAAGAAAAAAGAAAAAAAAAAGTGTTTGCCAAGCAGGTCATAACTGTATAAAGGTTGTCTAGTTATCAATGTCTGCTGTACACTGTTTTCCACTTGATTCTCGAGAGCAGGAGAAGAATCATCGTTTACACACTAATTTATGATCTTTCTGAGTGCTCAGCGCACTTTTTATGATACCCTGCCCCAAAATGCAGTCGTCGTTCTTTGCCGGGGTATAATAAAAAGACCAGGGAAAAGGCATATCTTTTGAAGGGGAACTATTTTTTGTAGTTGTCTTCCTGCTAAGTGGTTCAACAGCGTGTATGT
This sequence comes from Aplysia californica, assembly GCF_000002075.1. Lineage (NCBI taxonomy): Eukaryota > Metazoa > Mollusca > Gastropoda > Aplysiida > Aplysiidae > Aplysia > Aplysia californica. The sequence goes on along the minus strand of NW_004797778.1, from coordinate 157,042 downwards.
TAAGAACCTAGCCAAATGCATTGGCGTCTGAGATAGATCTGTAAACGCTTAGACGTCGCACGCAGAAGACCGTAGTTTAATTCCATACGGGGAATTTTTCTACTGGTATGTTCGGATCACCGGGGAACAGCGACTCTATCTTTAAAACATGGAAAACATTCGTCAGGGGGAACACCGACTGTGCTGAGCGAATACACCATCTCAATGGTATTGATCATGGTATCGATGCAACCCGTCGACGATGGGAATTTCGTTTTCAGACTTATTTAATGCTACGTTCTATTGTAAAAAATAGTATAAAAATTAGGAAAATAGCTCGCAAGTGACTCTTTTTCCTGTTGGATTTAGAAGATCACAAAAAAAAAAGGGTTGCATCATGTAGTATTTTCTCATCACAAAGAGGACGGACAATTGGTAGGCCTACAGTCAGTTTTAACTGATCTTGTATAAACCCCCAAAATCAGATTTGGGAAAAGCGAGCTGTGACGCAAAATCTCTTTGAAGTTTGCCGCCGAGCGGTATTAGATTTTGCAGACAGAAGTTGTAAAATAATTATCGCCGCTAAAAACGTATTCAATTTTCGGAATCAGCGAATTAAAATAAGCAAGGTGACCTGCGTAGAACCTGATTTGATGCCATATTTAAACTTTAGTCAAGCAAAGTTCGATCTTGATTGTCAATTTTCAATCAGAAGTCATATATCAAGGTCACCCGTTGCGTTGAGTATCTGACGTCACAACTGCCAGGCCGAGGCCTCCACACTGCACAGTCACTGTACAGTGTACAGTATACAGAATGGCGACTTGGCTGTAAGACACTGTTATTCTCTTTATTAAAATGTAGGGGCCTACAGATCCCACGAATGTCTGCGGACGAGTAAATCCAGAGACTACAATAACCAGAACTTGTATCCTTTTGCAAACAATTTAATCAAGATCGAACTAAAGACTTGCGTGATTTACCCCCCC
>NW_004797778.1:154906-155974 GCF_000002075.1 Aplysia californica | reverse complement strand
CAGGTAGGAGCGTTTCGGTTTAACTTAAGACCAGTTCCACTGATCTTCACTTTGTTTTATAACTGGATAGGGAGATACCCTGGGGAGCAGGCCCATAAAACATGAACAAGTCCGAAGTCAGCCACAATAGTGCAGAAACAAAGTGGGGGGAAGGGGGGGTCAGGAGAATCAGAGGGAGGGAGGTGGGGAATGAAAGAGAGATATAGACAGGGGCACGCAGAAATGGAGGGAGGGAGGGAAAGGGAAGAAGGGAAGGACATGCGTGTGTATGTGTGTGTCTGTGCGTGTGTGGTGAAAGCATTCCCGTTTTCCTTTAAATAAGGTGTAGGGGCGGTGGTTGGAGAGGGTGGGGGTGTAATAGACAAAAAAGAGAACAACTGAGACATCCATTACCAAGAGAACAAGGAAAACACTGGTATACGACAACGCCACACTCCTAAAGTACGCTAAAACGTAGGAGACAACGCAAAGAAAAAAGGACCAAACTCCAATCGACGCACCCACTACCTGCCTATCCAACAAACCAAGCCGTCGGCTGACCCAACGTCCGGCCTGTACTGACCACTACCAGGAAGCGTCCAAGGGAGTTGATTCAGCCAGGCAAACATCACACTGTTTCATGAAGGAAGTGCGGCCCACTGAGGGTCACTAGCGTTAATCTCAGACATGCCACGACTAAAAGGGTCCCCTTGCAGTTTCATTTTTGTTCGGTCTCCCCCTGTGGCACTTACAAAAACTCGAGGGCAGGACATTTTCCATATATAATTATGAAGGTGACACTGGCACCAAGTAATCGATACAGAAGACTACTCAACAGTCTGCTCAGCATGTTGGGTATAGCATACTATTTCCACAGACTTTTTTGTCGGTCTGAGTGTTTGCCAGCGGGGTGTGACGTTACTATATTATATTACTAACGGAGAGCAAGTCTACGTCTCCAGTCAAAGCTTGGAAGACATTTCCTATAGGACTTCTCTGTCCGTCTGTCTGTCTGTCTGTCTGTCTGTCTGTCTGTCTGTCTGTCTCCCTCTCTCTCTCTCTCTCTCTCTCTCTCTCTCTCTCTCTCTC
>NW_004797778.1:152464-154806 GCF_000002075.1 Aplysia californica | reverse complement strand
TGACAGATAAGACAGAACTCCGCTTCCTAAATGATTAAAATTTTGTCTTTGATGGCCTAAAACACCTACATTAGAAATATACGAACATAGTCACACGCAATCCGTTTGGATTCATTCACAAAGGAGAAAGTAGGGGGTTCAAAGGTCAGTTACATGTTCCAAGGAACTCATAAGATAAGCTAAGATATGATAAGAAAAGATAAGATAAGATAAGTAAAAATCTTTATTGTCCAGATCCTGGCAGATTGGTTTGGTGTTTCACCGCTTAAACAAACAATAGTTATCTTTCGGACACTACGTTTATAAATATATACATGTCTATTAACCGAAAAATGTGAAACTATACACTTAATTAGTAAACACAATACATGTATTTTAAATAGCAGGCCAGTTGGGGCAATTTTTATCCCGATATTAATTAATACTTAGATATTTTTAGCACTATTCTGGGGCATAACTGCGTTATTCAAACAACTTTTAAAAATGTTGTTTTCTTTATCTAAAACTTTACAAGTCAAACAACAACGAATATGGATGGAGTCAAGCGCTCGCCAATTTTTGGACTTGTTGAGTTATTGATATCATCTTACAGCCTGTTCATTTTTCCTGCTTTCAGTGAAAAATATACTCATCTATCCTGAATAGAGGTCGAGATATTCGCGATTGAAGGATATGGGGAGGCCCAGTTTCAGGGGTAAAATTAGCGAGAAAATGGCCGCTAAAGTTTGTTGAATTTCATAACTACAGAGTCCTTGGAGACTGAAAATCTACTTTTTAAAAATACCTTTGATTAGCGATTTTTAGTAAAATCAACTCATAAATGTGTTTTTAAATAGACATAAAAGGCGTTGAACCAAAAAATAAAAATTCTATAAAAATTGCCAAACGCGAAGAAGAATGCCATGTTCTTCGGTTTCCTTATTTTGACGAGCGCCCGATTTCACCACGATGTCTCACATATGTAAACTTGTGTTTCTTATTTATTGTGTAGGATGAATTTATTGCTCTTCTACTGATGGAACGTATGTGTCCACAATGTTGTCCAAAGAGTTGATGATGTAGTTGTAGTAGCAGGAAAATACATTTTTGAAGAGGGGTTTATTTTGGGTTCTCATCAATTTTTTAAAACTGATAAATCATTGGGTCTTATGAGAAAAAAAGCAAGAAAAACAATAACACCAACAACAACAACAAAAAACACAACAAAACAACAACAACTGCATGTAAACCCCCCCCCCCCTCCTCCAACAAACAGAGGCTTAAAAATAAAGTACTTTTTTTTCAAAGATTAGAAATAGAAAACAAAGAGTACCACATATTTACAGTTGCACCTGCTCTAACGATCCCTATTCTTAGACAATCACCTGTACAAACGACCACTTCCCACCTACCCCAACTCCCCTTGGGTTTTTTCTTCTAAATTGTAATTTCACTTAAAAACATCCACCTGTCTAAGACAACCACTTTTCTCCTCGACACTGGGTGGCCGTCTCGCACAGTTTTAAATGTACTTCCGAGGACTATCTCAGCCCCGGTTTCCAACTGACATTTTTCTGATTTAACTGGATTTACACATTTGTGTACATTTTAAAGTTTCGTGCAGGTGACTTAAGTTATTTTGTAAAATATAGTATGAAAAGAATGGTTTCTCGTTTCGGGTTTGAACTCATATAGAAAGGCAGCCAATTGAAACGGAAAAAAGACCAAAAACGCTCTGCATTGCTAGACCTTATAAATGCTCCTTCCACACACCCCTCTCCAGCCTCCCTTTCCTCAAATCTTTTAACTCACGTGTAAACTGTCAACAGGGCTAAGTGCCAAAAAATACATTCTTTCATAAGCACATACGAACAATATTCTCGATTCACGCGCGAACGCACTTTTACCTTTCTTTGTTTTCGCACAATTTAGTAAAGTCAAAATTTTTCAGGTCAATTTTGACATGGATGAAATTATATTGATGTGTCAGATGATGCAGAATTTATTTAGCTCTAAGTTGGTATGCTGCATGAGTAGGTAGTGCACGGCTTTTACACGCTGGCTGGGCGATTACATTTTCACGTTTTTTTTGGACGCCACTACATATTTATTTATACACCTATATTTACATAAGTTGAACAGTCTTAATATCCAACTGTCTAGACAAACACCTGAGCAAACGACCATTCCCTTCATATCTTTGCGTTGATGCTATGAGTATTACATGTATAATGGCACTGAGCATGAGGACCCCCTGTCTAAAATGACCACTTTGGCTTGACGCTATATGTACATGTAATAATACCATTATGAGAGAGAGACAGAGAGAGAGAGAGAGAGAGAGAGAGAGAGAGAGAGAGAGA
>NW_004797778.1:150743-152364 GCF_000002075.1 Aplysia californica | reverse complement strand
CTCTCTCTCTCCCTCTCTCTCAGTAGAGCCTTATATAGGGCAGGGTCACGATCGACGCTAGAAATTCAAAGTGTTCAGTTGAGAATGCCAGTACATTTAATTTATTTACCTAAACACAATCTGACTCGGTCAAGTGAACGTTTTTGAGAGCATACGATTTAAACAACAACAACAACAAAAAACCTATAAAGAAAAAAGCCCTGATTTTTACCAAATTTGCAAGAAAAATTTGGTCCGCCTTCACACGCCCCAGGTACTTTCTTGGTACTATCAACGCTGTGTAAACCAAACAGATCAGGAAAATTGAAGAGGGTGCCTGAGTCACAAACCAAAACAATGCTTGTGCAAAAATAAGAAAATTAAATGGTAAATATCCTTTCATGGGACATTGCCGATTTTATAGTAAAAATGTAACATCAATCAAATAGCTGCCAAAGGGATTACACATCCAAAAGAGAATAATTATCAAATATGACAGTGTTTCGCATGAACAAACCGCAAGAAACAACATACCATTCCAACTACTTTATAATATGTTGTGCAAACTCTCTCTTGGCCTAAACGTGGTCTTGCCAATGGAAAAAGCGTCACGCTTGGACCCTTCAAATCTCCAGAGACAGAAATGTCAATAAAATGGAGGGATTGCCCCCTTCCATAAGGCAAAGACTAAGTACCTGTCACACGAACATGGTTCCAATCAATTCATAAATCACACCACATAGGGAAACTCGCAAGCATGAAATGCTAATTAAGGTTCCCATTTTGATTTAAGTGGTCTAGTGCGCCTTTTTTGCAAGATATAGCCACTGGGAACGTTTATTAAGACAAAGAAATGTCAAAGATTTCACTAAGGAAGTTTCATACGTATTTTTAAGCAGAGATATATCAACGAAAGCCTCTATGAGCATGCTATTCATTGGCTAAACCTGACCCAAACCCAAATAAATTGTAACAAAACGTAGGAATCTCTTTAGCAAACAAAACATTTACTCATAATGTACAGACTAAAAGCACAACCAGCTGTTTTAAAAACAACAGAAAAATTAGCTTCATAGTCGAGGCTTTTTTATAACAAAAAATGAGGCGTACACAGCTTGTACTTTTAGAGTCAGCACGAGCCGTTACACACAGGCTACATCATCCCAGAAAAAACAAATGGGCTTGATAAACGACCTCAATGAGCAAGTCGATATTAATATTACCGAGAGCAGAAAAACACAGATTGCGGGAAAGCAAACACACGAGGTGCACAATCAAGCGTGCATTTCGCATTATAAGTTACTTCGAATTTGAGTTATAGTACAAGAGAAGTAGATCCCCACAACATCATCTGTCACTTGCTCAGGGTAAAGGTACGACACACACAAACAGAAACAAAAGAGGGTCTGAAAGGACGCACATAGGACTTACAAGTGGAACAATTATCATTCTTATCATTATTATTACCATTGCTCGTAAATAGTCAGATTTCAGTTCTATGTCACGAAACGTTAAAGTTCAGAAGTGACGTGTGAGGTCAGGTAAATGATTTGCACAATGGGGGTGTTAAAAATATGATTTATCATCAAGACTCATGGATGTCTTTTCTCAGCGTACACTCCTCCCTCCTCCCCAAAATACA
>NW_004797778.1:149039-150345 GCF_000002075.1 Aplysia californica | reverse complement strand
ACACACACACACACACACACACACACACAAACACACACATACACACACACACACACACTTCTTTTCAACAGCACAACCTTGGCGGTTATCTAACCTCAACAGCCACCTCTGCTTGTGCACCCACTTACAGCAGTGAGAAACTCAGGGGTTTCTCGGAGCTGATACATAAGCAAACGTTCATAAATGTGCAGGGACAAAAGGGATATTTACTGACTTCTCCCTTGTACAAGGCAGACCGGGGCCTTCAAGCGAACACATGAAAGAAGTTCCCACGGTCTTGTCTTCTGAACTCCTACTCATAACGCGGGCTGCTGGAATGAAATCAGAGAGAAGGGAAATAGCGGCCGACGACGGCAGACCGCATTCTCCTCAAAGAGCGGGTCATAAAGTCGAGATTTCGGACAAATGAGACGGGGATACATTATCGTCTTATACATCAGACAGCTTACAATGTAGGCCAATCACTCAATCACCCAAATACGAGCGCCATGAAGGTTCTGAGAGCCAGTAAGGACTATTAAGGGACAGCGCAACAATTCTTTTTTAGATCATAAAATCTCTTCTTTTATGCTGTTAGTGTGCCCTGACAAACGTTTATTCCCCGCCAGAATGGCTTGTTATATTTCAAACTGATTTGGCGCAGCTCTAGCAAAACAAAAGAAAGACTGCTGTCAGCAGAAGGCATATGGGACATGTCAAAGTTCTTAGAACAGTCTTGTTTGTATCTCGGCAAATGTTCAAACTCTCTGAAAAAAATGATTTCAGGGATCGTAAAATGTCCATAATTTGTCCACAGCATTACTTGTCTACTACTCAGATTCATCGGCCTCTACGTCATATATCGTTTCATGATATCGTCGGCGTCTATATTATTTAATCCTGTATGAAGGATGAAGGGTATAACGGAGGAAACACAATTTTAATGTAACCACTTAACTCCTTCGGAAAGTTACAACTTGACTCAATTACGTTCAGTACATATCAGAAGGCCTATATATAGAGTTTTGTACAAACGTTTCCAGTGGAGCAGCAACATTGACGACTGCGGATACGTGAAGAAAAAGGTAACACCCAGAGTAAGTCTTTGTTTCGGCATAAACTCTATAAAGGAAGTAGAAAAGAGAAAAACACCATGTGGGCAAAAAATGAGCGGTTCTTAAAAATTATGTGACTTTAGTCCCAAGGGCATAACAAGAAAAGCAAATCATGTAATATGATAAAATTTAAATCATCTCGGCGGCCGAGAGCAGTGGAGAGAGGGAGAGAGAGGGGGGGAGAGGGGAGAGGGGAGAGAGAGAGAGAGAGA
>NW_004797778.1:147653-148939 GCF_000002075.1 Aplysia californica | reverse complement strand
CACACACAGACACACTTACCCACACTCCCCATCCCCGTTCAGCACTACCTGCCAGTGTGACTGGAAAATTTGACTGTCTGAGTCAGAACAAACCTCCACAAACATAGAAGCAAAAAGAAAGAAACAGATGAATATCCACTTTCATACATAGTTCATAATTGTATTAGATAATAATATTAAAAAACAAATTGCAATAATAAATTTGTATAAATTATTATGACTATTTGGGGCTTTACACCCTCCCCCCAATCAGAACGGCGGAATCAGCTGAATGCAGTCATAGCTACAGGTTGTTGTTCTCTTTTTTTCTTCTTCCGATTTGGGGTCATTCGCACGCCCTGAAAAATATTCCACAGCCTCGTTCTACCTCGAAGAAATACCCCCCTCCCGTTTCATACGCCCACGCTCTCCCCCTCACCCATGCACATAAAAAAATGAGGACAGCTTTCTTTTAACGGCATCTGTGTTTCTCGTCCTTGCGTGTGGCCAACGCATTGCAAAGAAAAAACAAAAACAAAACAACAACAGCAACAAAACAAAACAACAACAAATTGTAAGAAAACCTAGGGTGTTTAGGACATACATTTGCATTTTTCTTTGCATGGCCTTTTGCGTTGTGACAGACACATTTCTTTCTTACAATTACAAAGTACTTTCTGCTCAGTACCTAGTTTTGAGAAATTTTATCGTCAAAGATTTTGAGTTTCACAACATGTCATTTTTTTTTCGAATGTAGTTCTTTGAATACCTTGATATAACGACCTCGAATAATCTAATGATTTTGATAGAGGAATTTTAAATTTTGGTTTTTGATTTTATAATCTCAGTTGCTCAAAACGGTCGAAAATGTCAGACAAAACTTTGTAATTCTAAGGTAGCGACATAGACCTATAATTAGATAATTATAGGTCTATGGGTAGCGAAAAGTAAAACAGAAAACATGATGCAGCTTTGACTGGACTGTGGGCATTGCCTCTGAGGAAGTAGATGGCCCCCTGTATTAGGTCCTACTTCTCCTCTCCATTCAGATCTTGGGTCCCTTAATGCGATTCAAAGCAGAGGCATGCTCAATACATTAAATGTGACACGCAGAAGAAGCATGTTTTCTATACAAAGTGTTTCGTACACCAAACGTTTCCCGCTTATTTATACATATCACACATGACCAAATTGAAATACACAAACACATACATGCGTGCACATGTGCTGAGACAAATGCATACTCAGGCACAGAGACTGTGAGAGACAGATAGATAGATAGATAGATAGATAGATAGATAGATAGA
>NW_004797778.1:144347-147553 GCF_000002075.1 Aplysia californica | reverse complement strand
GACTAAGTTTTTGTCTCTATCTTTTTAATTTCAGAGAGAGAGAGAGAGAGAGAGAGAGAGACTTTGTTTACAGAAAAACGTAAATGCTGAAACTGTAAGGAACGTATATTTTCACATGACAGGATTTTCTTGGGGGTGGCAACCAGCGTATTCAAACTTTTCTATTACAAGTTGTAGAGGCCATCATGAGGTTATGTTCCTTCAGGCGTGACAGTTTTGAGAAACTGCACGCACCATGTACCCCACGATGAGTCAGAGTTGTACCCGACCGGTGCAATTAGTTAGCAACAGTGTAGAGAGAAGTATACATCACACACTAATCTTTAGAACTGTGGTTTAAAGATACGACATGATGACCTGCTTTAGTAGGTGGGAGATGGGGCACAAAGGAAGAGGAAACTTGAACAGACGGTTGTATTTTTTCTATCGGTACATTTTTCTGTGTTTTTAATCCCCTCAGCCTCCCAGAATGGTTATAATATAACCAGCAATCTACCTATTTACCTGCCTTCCAACCCTCCTACCTACCTACCTACCTGTTTGCCTGCCTGCCCATCTACCTACTTACCTACTGACCTACCTTCATTCCTACCTACTTACTACCTACTAACCTACCAACCACAATAACTGCACACCAATTTACGTACATAAATGCATACCTATCAGTGCTTAACAGTTTTTCGGGATTTCTTTCGGAATAAACATTTGAGTAGATTAGAAACGCCCAGAAGAACAGCATCAAACAGAAACACAGAGGCATCCTCCCATCCAGTTTGGAGGTCAAATATTGGTCTTAAAAATAGATCGGAAAGTCTGGGAAGAAGCATGCAATGGGCACGACGCCACAAAGACGGATTGAGAACAATGTATTTTCTTTACACGATGCTGGACTGAACAGGACAAGGAGAAAATGAAAAATATCTCTAAAGAATCCCCTCGGACGCCCTAAAGCTAAGAGATAATCCAGTCCCTTGTTCGGGCACCCGTGGAGACAGCCCAGTCTCCTCCCCCCACACACAGAGCACCTTGACAATGAACGCTGATGAATGGAAGGGGGGGGGGGGCGGCTCCCCTTCTAGATTTAATACACCCAAGCGCCAAATCGTGTAGGACAACAGAGGCCCATCCTGTCCAGGATCCAGTCCCACGCCAAGACAGCTGTAGGAGGCATCATGAGGTGGCCAAATAGAGTGGCGAGCTGTCTTCAATAGCAACGTTTTCCGGGGACTACGGATATATTAAATATGTCGTGTTTTCTTTCTTTCGAGCCGTTCTCTTTCTTGTTTCTTTTAATTGAACTCTATCCCTCCTTCATTCCCTGCATTTTTCTTTCTTTATTCATCTGTCTGTCTGTCTGTCTGTCTGTCTGTCTGTCTGTCTGTCTGTCTGTCTGTCTGTCTGTCTGTCTGTCTCTCTCTCTCTCTCTCTCTCTCCCCATGCGCTAACACGACAAGTAAACAAATTCCATTCGTTCTCCATGTACCATACAACCAGAAAAGAAATGTTATTTTGATCGCGCAGTTATCCAACGGACAGTTTTCCTCGTCCAGTAGTCGCTACAACACTTCTCAAACCAACAACAAACCCAACAACCAATGACTTCAGGCGCTGTTCAGGATACCCCACCTCACTTCAGAACTTATCACACCTGATAGCCTCTTCTATTGTCTTTTAAAGTCAAAGTTCCAACAGACAATATGACGACGTCAAAAACGTGACGTCACTGAAGTCTCTGACAAGTAATAATAGCTTCTTCTCACCTGCCAGCGCAGGCCTAATCAACGCCAATAAAAACCGTGAGGACATTCGCCTCTAATCTCTAATCATTTGCTACAACATCTCATTCAAGTTTCTCAACCCGACATTACAGTGCGCTGCAAGTTTGAACCCAACCCCACACAGAAAGCTTCAAACGAACATGCAACTCAAATTTAGGAGACTGGATATCTCGAAAAAGGTAGAGAGTAAAAACATGTCCATATCATGATAAAAGATTCCTTTAACAAAACTATAGATACATTTTTAGAAAATAAAAAAATAAAGAAGGTCATAGAGTTAAAAACGCATACACGTACATACAGTAAACAAGAACTTATCCAGACTGTGGTGCCAAATAGGAAGCTACTTGTTAAAGACCAGTAATTTCATCCCCTATAAAAGCCGTCAATTAATTCATATTTGGCGGAAACCTTTCTGCTTCTTTCAGTCGCATGTTCGCTATGGAGGAGTAAAGTCTCACGGGAAAAGACATCATTTCTCTCGGGCTGACACAATACATGCCACAGCAGCATTCACGGTTAAAAATAGAATGCAAAAATCCATTCAGGAAGATCACTTTTCCGTGTCACTGGGAGCCTTTTAAACACGCGATTCCCCTGAGGTAGAATTTGCACTTTATGGGCCAGTTTTCAGCTTAACATACCAGCGTGTGTGGTGTAGCGGCGAGGCGCTTAGCCTTTGCACGCAGAAGACTTGAGTTCAATTTCCGTGTAAGCAAATTGCATCCCAATGGTGAAGCTGATAATGTATTCTTTTGGTAGGTAACCTGGATCTGAGCTCAGTAAATATCATTATAGTAAACCCAGGGCAGACGCAACAAACCTTGATGTCTTTTTTCATGCATGCAATGTAAAAATATTGAAGGGGTCGAGGGTACTTCAAATCAGCAGACAAAAAGAGAAATGAAGAGTTCAGCAAAAAGAAACAAAAGGCGAATTGGAACATAAGGTGAGGTCAGACACTGGAATAAATAGTATCCTTTTTTTAAATCCATAGGTGTGTGTAAAACAGCAAAAATGTGACCAAGTCATCTCGGTTCATTGTGAAGTTCCAAAGTCAACTTGACCGAAACGAACGATCGAGAGCCTCCTGCCATGACAGCGACTGTTCAGCCTCCTAAATGACTACGACTATTCAAATTTGTGAACTAAGCACCACAAAGCTGGGGCGCATGGCAGCGACAGAGGACGTTTATGGACCCAGAGAGCTTTTTAGGGGACTTTTATCTTCACTAATAAAACTTTCTTCGTCGAACACAATAGGAGAACAAAGAGCGGATAGCGCTGAAATTGTGGGAGATTCTTAGATGATTATCTACGCCGCCAGCGGACTAGCCACTAGGGGGAAATAATAGAAATGGAAACAGTCTAAGCCAACGCCGTCTCTCTCTCTCTCTCTCTCTCTCTCTCTCTCTCTCTCTCTCTCTC
>NW_004797778.1:143110-144247 GCF_000002075.1 Aplysia californica | reverse complement strand
CACACACACTCTCTCTCTCTCTCACACACACACACACACACACACACACACACACACACACACACACGCACACGCACTAGCGTATACACGAGCACACACATGCACACACACGTAGGCCTACAATCACATGCATAATATAAATGAGCAGCAATGTAAACAACAAGCTGGGCCCCCTTTCGATGAAAGGAATGATCTGTGCATTAACATCAACTGAAAGTCACAGGCCTACTACATGTATATTTACACTCTACTGGAATGGAGCAATAATTCTTAAGAGAAAAGTGACACATGTGTTACCAAGTTGCCAAATATATAATAGACAAAAGAGTCCAGAAAAAGCGATGATGGGCAGCAAACGAAAGGATCACAGTCGAGTTTAGCGCCAAGTTAAAAAAGAAAACACGAGGCTAGATCTATACGCGTCGCACACTTCAAATAGTGCTCAGTATTGTGCGACAATGGGCTTTAGTATCTAACGGAAGTACGACTTGAAATAAACAAACCTGGTGGATTTTCTAAAATTGCAGAGACAGAAGCGTCGGGCTACAAAAGCGACCGGCGAAATAAAGAAATTTAGCTTGTTGCAGCAAAGCTGTCTCAAAACTGAAAAAAAAAAACAACAACCGAAGGGCGTCATGATCTAGAGAATATTTAAAATAATCTTTTGGCGAAAACCGCATGTTGATCGATGCAGCCTTTAAAAAGCTTTTTGAATAGCAAAATTCGGCCACCACAAATAGATAATAGATTATAATCGTATGCTAGAGACACACTCAGGGTTATTTTGATGCATGCTCTAAGGTCGTAAGCATACTTATGCTAGATGGTTAAGATGGAAGCATTTTGATAGATGATGGTAAAGATAACCTTCTATATCTTTCTTTGTTACAGATCAGAAGCCTAAGACTTTTACTTCTGACTGGTGTTTTTATTTGAGGGAACAAGGGATGATTGTTGTCTAAAAAGATGGAATTAATTTTTTAGTGAAAGCTGTTATGTACAATTCATTCAAGTAGGGGAATGTAGATGTTGAAATTTTACATGCTTTCCGTATTAGTCGATTTAATTTTTCTTTATCTTGTTAGATAGATAGATAGATAGATAGATAGATAGATAGATAGATAGATAGATAGATAG
>NW_004797778.1:140017-141536 GCF_000002075.1 Aplysia californica | reverse complement strand
TCTCTCTCTCTCTCTCTCTGTGAGTTTTGATTTGTGTCTGTATTGAGGGAAGGAGGGATTTGAGAGTATATCATTTGAAGTTCTTTTTTTTTAATTTCGTGAGACAGGTTTTTTTTTCTCTTTTGGTGTGGTTACCGTGCCAGGCGAAGTGTTACATTGTGAAGCATGCCAGTTTGTCTCAGAGTTTGTCACAGAGGTGATCCCCAAAATACTGTACTCATTTTTCTGTTTCTATTTTTCTCCACACAGAAGTTTTGCGTTTCAAATTTGTACGCAACATTTGGAAGTCAAAAGGAATTTCTCTGATATTCATTTTAGATAAATCCACATAATAGTTTTGCTCCACATAACGCGTATAAAAACAACCCATTTTCAGTTTGTCACAGAGTTTGTCACAGGCCCACCCCACCTCGACTGTGACCGGCATGATTGCAGTTATCACTGACACTCTCAAAAAGAGTAAATAAAGGATTGATTGATTGTATGAATTGAATTGTATTTTTCAACAGTTTTTAACGAAAGAACATTCGTTGTTGGAATTTTACAGAGTAATTTGCTTCAATCGCAAATACCTTGAGTTCTATTCAAGATAGATGGGTATTTATTTCATTGAAAGCAAGGAAAATAAATTAGCTTTCAAATGATACCAAAAATTGACGAGTGCCTGATTCCACCGTGTCGTGACACATAATATGTACTAATTCCCCTGGTTCCTTCTTGTCGCTGTCTTTCTGGCACATCCCTGATCTTAGGGAAGGTAAAATTGAACACCTAGCTTTCACGGATAAGGGCAAAACGTGTCGGAGGTTCCGTGTCTAAGTTGCAGCACGTAGGTCATCTAAAACCGACTACACCAGGCTTCGGTCGCCACACCGGCAACATTCAGAATTAATTCCCACCCAAAACTGAAAATACTCTAGTCGGTATAAAAACATATTATAGATTACCTCCCAAATCGTAATGTGACTGCCTGAAGGCAAGGGGCCCTAAAAGGAGGACAAACACTCACTTAGGTAGACATCAGATGCCCTGCCAGTTGGGGAACTAGCAGTCGATAACCCCTGCCATGATATCAAGCAGGGGAGCCGAAAGGGGAAGAAGTAACGGTCTCTAACTCTAAGGACGTGGGTACGCAGTGAAATCAACAAACTGCAAAGATTGAGATTCAAAATATCCAAGCATGACTGAACACCAAAGGATGCAAGAGATAAAAAAATAGGAAAACACTATTATGCAAAATAATTCAACGGTTATGTACAGCTCTAACTTCAAGAAACGCATGCAGCGTATAACAAGTGGGATAAAAAATAGGGTTTGTCCCACTTTTGGCTCTGTAACTTCGTTCATTAATTTTATTTTTCATTTTTACGCCTACACCTTAGAGCAAAGAGTCGCAAAAATATCACACCTATACGTGTTTTTTTATATTGCTGCTGCTGCTGCTGCTGCTGCTGCTGCTGCTGCTGTTGCTTCTGTTGTTGTTGTTGTTGTTGTTGTTGTTGTTGTTGATGATGATGAT
>NW_004797778.1:138448-139917 GCF_000002075.1 Aplysia californica | reverse complement strand
CCCCTTCCCCATCGGAATTTTTTTTGTTTCCTTTCCTGAAGAGATCCCGTTGGATAGAGTTCACGGTTTTAAAAGTAAAAGGGTTTTTTTGGTTGTTGTTTTTTAATTGAAACTTGTCAAAGTTAAAACATACGAAGTGTTTGGTTTTCAGTGGAGTTCCAGAGCCAAGAGACTCAAAAGCACAACGCCAATGTGGCCAAATAAACACAATGCTGAATATTTCCACAAGTCCATTATATAGAAGAACGACTTAAAGTGAATAAGTACTTACGTCTGTTTCCGTGGCCATGACATGGCGTTTCTTCCTGGGGAGTATAGTGGAGGGCGGAGACTGGGGATGACCTGTGAAAGACAACGGAGAAGACAACGGGGGTCAGTTCAAGTGAATGGTTAGATCGTTATGCATTCAAATCAGTGGTAAACAATTACATTGCGGGTTTGTAGTTTTTTGTTTTGTTTTGTTTCTTCAAAGCCACCGTCCCAGCCGACACACGTCTACACCATAGGAATATCTAGCGTCTGGCATTACTGCCACTACAAAACCCAACACATTTTGGTATTGAGCGTGCAATATCTTTATTAGAACACTTGAGTCAAGTTTGGTCGTAGAGCTCTATTGGAGCCTGTTGGGTCGGTCTTTCTTTTGTTTGTTTGTTTGTTTGAGTAAAGAGAAATAGTGCTGGGGAAAAGTAAGATAGTCAGAAACAACATAGGGACAGTAAAGAAGTAGGACCTACGAGTGACGAGTGGCGTTGTGCCGACCAACTACTCAACATGGTAATATATGTATAAAGACTCGTAAAAAGATCTCTTAGCATGGAAATGATATACTATCCTTTCAGCCAGGCACCAAAGTAAGCAGAGAACGTTGTCATAATAACAGAGACAGAACCCCGTGATCTACAGGGAATACCGAAGGCAGCTCCGAGGTCTCAAGACTCAAATAAACACCGGTGTCGAGAATCCCATAATTGGCCAAAGAGATTGAAAGAGAGAAAGAAGGGAAACTTGGATAAGCTCTTTTAAGAAAACAAGGCACTGAGAACACGACCAAAGCAAAAGACACAAAGGAAGTTAGCGCCTCGAGGAATCTTCACATACTGTAAAAGAATTCTTGAAAGGCTACATCAGATTTTGGAGAATTAGGTAGTTGGATAACTTGTACCCGAGTTTCGTCTGCCATATATCCAAAAAGAATTAGGAGACAGTTTTCAATTACATGACAAGGGGGAAAATGAGGTCTACATGGGCTCGGGGACATATTAATGTCCCGGTATTATGCCTGTCGGACGCTTACAGTTCACAAGACCTTTGTAGCCAATGGTCTTCTTTGTAACCGATGGTGTATTGGTGGTGTCATCTGTATTCAGTTTGAATCATGAACACGTGGTCACCATTCTGTGTAAAGAAAGGGCAAGGAAAAGAAACATGCGAGAGAGAGATGGGGGAGGGGGGGTGGAGAGAGAGGG
>NW_004797778.1:136735-138348 GCF_000002075.1 Aplysia californica | reverse complement strand
TCATCATCATCATCATCATCATCATCATCATCATCATCATCATCATCATCATCGACTAAACAAATCCCCTCTTTCTTATTTCGTTTTTCTCGTTTGTTTTGTTCTTCTTGAAACATAACAGTTTGCATCATTTCAAAACATTTTTACGTAACCTACAAATATCGGCACCAAATTCGGGACACGGGGCATAATGGTCACCACAAAAACATACAGGATTGTTTTTCTCTGGGGCATCTGACTGTGATGAAATAGTCATAAAAAATAGACAATACATAATTTCCTCGTTGAAATTCGACATCCTAGCTTTGCACAGACAGATTAATTTACTCAGCAAATGTAAAGATTAATCTGTCTTTAAAAAAAAATACCATGCAAACAAACATTGGAAATAAATACCGAATGCGGTTCGTATATAAATAGTTTACTTCCAATTTCGTGTGAAGTAAAAGAACATTTTCAGCTCCCCGGCTCTTAATCCAAAATCAGGAAGTCATTATCATAAATTAGATTTTTAAAAAATAAAAAAACCTCCACTCAGCGTTTGGGCAGTCCTCCTATGCGAACCTAACTCTTTTTTTGTGGTAAGTATTTTACGGCGCTCGCAACTGCATAAGGTCATATTAGCGCACGGGACACACCAAACATTTTCAGTTGGTAAGAAATTTTGAATTTTCCCCGGGTGGCGACGAAGCATACTCTTATTGATTTTAGACCACCAAAGGATCTTTTTAACGCGCACAACTTGTACCTGGGACCTCCGAGATTTTTCGCCCTTGTTCAAGGTTAGGTGTAGATCTTTTCTACCAGAAGATCAGGGATGTGGCTGAAAGACAGCAGTGAGAGGGACCCAAGGAGTAGCAGTAGAAAGGCGGCAGAAAGAGTCAAGAGCCCAGAGGAGGAGGCAAAGGAGGTGAGGCAGAAAGTGGAGACGAAAGCAGACAACAGAACATTGTTAAAGAGCAGGAAAGGAGGTGAAAGGAGACAATTATAGAGAAGAAAGTTTTATTATTCGCTACCCGGATTCGAACCCGGAACCTTTTATTGAGAGGCGAACTCCTTAACTTCTAGGCCATGAGAGCTCCACAAACCTATCTCTGACAAACAAACACATATACAACACAACACACACACACACACACACACACACACACACATACACACACTTACATACACACAAAAACACACACACAGACACACACACTCCCACACAAACACTCACACACGAAGAATATATAAGCACACTTACATATTCAATTACCTAAACGCATATAAGCTACCTTCACTCATGATAAGTATATACGCTCGTAAACATACAGCCACAATATTAGACACATATCATCATCACCCACATCGTCATCGCCACAACCACCACAACCACGGTTCATGTCATCATCATCATCATCATCATCATCATCATCATCATCATCATCATCATCATCATCATCATCATCATCATCATCCATCAGCAAAAGTAGCAACAACATCATCAAGGACCCCAAAAAACAACAGCTGGCTGCAAGAAGAAGAAGAAGAAGAAGAAGAAGAAGAAGAAGAAGAAGAAGAAGAAGAAGAAGAAGAAGAAGAAGAAGAAGAAGAAGAAGAAGAAGAAGAAA
>NW_004797778.1:133669-136635 GCF_000002075.1 Aplysia californica | reverse complement strand
GAGAGAGAGAGAGAGAGAGAGAGAGAGAGAGAGAGAAAGAGAGAGCAAACAAAAAAAAAGAAAAGAAACAGCGAAAAAAAGAGGAAGTAAAAGATGTACAAATTATGTATTTGGCACAATAGATTTAATACAGGAACAAGGAATGAGAACACGCGAACGAGGATATAATTAAGGAAACACTGAGCACAACAGAAGATTTATTTGACAGGACATGTAAACTCCAGGGGGTATCTACGGGTGTCTCTTCAACCCTGTGCAAACACAAGACAGGCCGCTTCTGTCTCTGGCCTTTCTCGCAAGTCGTAACGCCTACACCTCAAAGTAAGCAAACTGGACTTCCCTTGATACAAGATCCCTTGAAACGATAAGGCCAATAACAAAATGTCATGTGCTTTTGAAGGTTGTTTTCTCACACAGCAGCAGAAGATAGCCTTTTCAGACTAGGCCTATAAGAGAAACCTAGAGTGAAGGGCTTTCGGTATTTGTGTGTGGGAGGTGGGGGGAGGGTAGGGACTTCCGGTAACCTCGTTTACGGGAACCTTTGACAGTCTAAAAAAGAAACATAAAAAATGTTAGTAGAAAAATATGTCATTTACATGGCTCTTGGTCCATTTTGATTAAACACATTACTCGGATATAAAATTTCCAGACGCACATGATACAGGATTAGTCTACAGTCGCGCACGCGGCAAATACGGCCAGACGCAAAGTCCATTATTATAAAGGGCTCGGTTTGATAACGTTGAGTCTGTAGTGTTATAATGTTTGGAGACTTCGGCAGATGCCAAAGGGCCAAGTTTGCCCCGGCCGGGAGTGTGATGTCAAAACTCCAGCCAAAACTCATTATACTCGAGGAACACCGTCAATCAACTCCCTCGGGGGATGAGGTGGCGGAGAAGCCAACTTGGCGAGCTGTTAGTTTTTCCTTCACTGACCGTCTGACCACATGGTTTGAGCTGAGGCCATGGCCTTTCGAAAGGGTATTTCAGGACTTCTGCTGCTACATCTTTTGGGTTTTTTTATTTGGTAAGAGTTTTACGGTACTTGCAACACAATAATGTCATATGTGTATAAGTACCGACGACAAGAAGCGTTACAAGACAGTAAATAACACAAAAAGAATGAGGAGGGGGGGACAAGGTCGATAGATATTTGGTAGGACAGAAGGAGCAAACTACACCTGAGCACACGACAACCACCCACTGCTGCTACGTTTTCTAAAATCCAGATCAGACAGACAGAGGGCAACAGAATTTGAATTTGAAGGAAAGGCCAAACGTAAGTAAAATATGTATCATGCCCCATCTATCTATAGGTAAAATGAACAGTCATTTTAACACATCGTATCCCCCTCCCTCCCCCAGAAGTCATTGCCCATCTCAAATAGGACCAAAAAAGAAAGTGAAGATTCATTAGATCCAAGTATGATCAAAGGAAGCAATCTCCAAACGATCTGTGAAAATCCATGGGGTGGGGGGGGGGGTAGAGAAAGGTAAGAAAGAGTATTTGATTTCAGATGGTGGATGATTCTGCTCTGGGAACTCATTTCTTTAAATTACGAATCAAAGTTAAAACAAAGAAGCCCATAACATCTCAAACCAAGAATTGTCCACGCCAGTACAATCTTCTTTTACATTACATTGTTTTCGTTTCATTTTCTTTTTGCCCGGGTGTGGTTGGGGGAGGGGGGGGGTGCTATTGTACGAGTTTAGCTACTTGAGTTATTTCGGACGCGGTGCACTTGGCCCAAAGAAGGCCAGAAAAAAGAGTGAAGACATAATGAACGACGACACATCAGAGTGAACATCACACACATTTGAACACAGTTGTCTATATCAATCACGCCTTTCTATCTCTCAAGCGGTTGCATCTCCAAATAGAATGTCCTGCGTCTATCTGTAACCCCCCCCCCCCCCCCCCCAAAAAAAAAAAAACCCAACCCAAAATAAAACATAAAAAGCATTCCTACCCCATCCACCTTATAAAATTCCCAAACCCCCAAAAAATCCATCAAAATAGGCGTTCTTTGGAGATCACAATACCTGAACCAGTAGTACAATGTGTTGATCAAAACAATAACAATAAACAAAAAAACCTGGAGGTAAACAAGAGTCCACACATCGAACAAAAACCCTGTGTACTTGCCAGCGCTCTAAACACCTTACCAAACATACCAAAACAAACAAAAATAACATCCGTGCTGTACTAGCCTAAAACAAAGTATAAAACTATCGTACAAGCTGGAGTCTAGCGTATCTTGGCAACCGATGTCCTTGGTATTCAGGAAAAGAAGTAAAAAGAAAGGAAATCAGACATTTAAATGGCACAACAAAGCAAAGATCACACACGCAAAAAAGGGGGGGGGGAGGGAATGAAGGACAAACGGACGTATGTGTTATTTTGTCATTAACTGGGTTGCAACTCTGGCGAGTGTGTACTGGATATATCTGTTGATTCACACCACCACCCCCGCCCCAACCCCCTCAGCTTAAAAGATCCCCCAAAATAAGTGTTCTTGAGAGACCGCCAAGTCTGAACCAGTGATACAAAGTTTGAACAAAACAAAGACAACAAACAAACTCCAGCGCCCCTGCTCCAAGTGAGGTCAACACAGTTCGCACGTCAAACGATAGCATCCGTGTTGTAATAGCCTGGAACAAAGTAGGGAGCTCGATGGACGCCAAGAAACTAGAGGCAATCAGCCCTGCAGCCATAGGGGGCCTACAGGGAAACACAGAGAGGACGGACAATACCCCTTCTCTGGGGGTCTTTTGAGTACGATGTGATTTCGATGCAGACATGAGATATGGGAGCTATTGACCGCTGGTCCAAACTCCTTGATACTCTACACATCCAGCAGCTTTAAACTACGAACGCCGAGCGGGGTTGACATTCGGACACCGAGTGAAACTTGCACAGTGGTGGAATTTTTACTTATCCCCCTCCCCCCACCCCGTCCACCTCTC
>NW_004797778.1:132359-133565 GCF_000002075.1 Aplysia californica | reverse complement strand
AAGAAGAAGAAGAAGAAGAAGAAGAAGAAGAAGAAGAAGAAGAAGAAGAAGAAAGAGCAACAACAACAATAGTAATCCCAGCTCTCTGATAAGTGCAAAGGACAAAATACTGACTCTGTTGAACGCACGTATGCAACATCAATTGTAAAAACAAAATGCGCTTGAAATTTTAAAAAAAGAAGAAACAACACAAAACACACGTACACCCACAGATGCGCATGGGAACTTTTTTTCAAACCCACCCCTCCCCCAACAAGACAGTGTCAGTTTCCCAGTGAACACACAACTTCAACAAGGACTTCATTTCTATTTCGTATTCCGATGCAGCAACATTTGCTGCCTTAGCAAAAAAATATAAAAAAAATTCCTCCGCAAGAAGCTAGATCTAGATAGCGTAACGAGGAAGCTCGTAACACAGCGAAACAGAATCCTGATAAGCAGCAGGTAGCTTATAATAAAGCACCTGAGAACAGCGGGTAGATCTAACATTAAGAAAAAAAAGTGATCGCATAATAGTATTATCAGTGTTCCAATAGTATTTCAATTTCTTTCTCAGCCTTTTGTCAAAGCTCAGAGATGCACCAAAAGAGGCAACCTTCAACAATATTGTATGCAATAGTCAAGTCTCTTTCACTATTTTATCGTTGGTGTAGTTTGAAGAAGAGAGCGTGTCAGATGTGATGGTCTTTTATAAGTGGGTGTGCCATCCAGTCATTCGTGCGAGACAGTCATTGCTGAGATGTCCCGGAGATACACACGGTCGTAGAGAAAACTCCTTTTTCTCCGAGCCTGTGGAAATGGCATTATTCTTGTAGGCAACAACTTTCTTTTATGTCCCGCCTCCTATTAGTTTTTCCTTCCTTTTCCTTCATCTTTTTCTTTTCTTCTCGCCCCATTAACTTTGAATACAGGGAGGCACCGGTGGACTTTGGGAAGGGTACAGTAGATAGTATTCCAGTACCATAGTTTTGGAGGTCGCAAGTTGTTTTCGAGATGGATGCACGTCGAAAGGAACGTGGTTTAAAATTCTTTTGTCGTTTCTTCTTCGGGATATATTTTTTATCGGAAAAGGAGTTATTGATGTGTGTTTGTGTGCGTGTTTTTTGTGTATTTGTGTTTATGTCTGTGTCTGTCTTTGTTTGTTTATGTGTTTGTATGTGTGTATGTGTGTGTTTGTGTGTGTGTGTGTGTGTGTGTGTGTGTGTG
>NW_004797778.1:127333-131850 GCF_000002075.1 Aplysia californica | reverse complement strand
CGTTTATGTGCGTGTATGTGAGTATGTTTGTATGTGTATGTGTTCGTGTGTGTACGTTTATGTGTGTATGTATATCTGCGTGTTTGCATGTTTATGTGTGCGTGTGTGTATGTGCGTGTGTGTGTGTGTGTGTGTGTGTGTGTGTGTGTGTGTGTGTGTGTATGTGCGTGTGTGTGTGTGTGTTTGTGTGTCCATATAAAATGTTGATGTGTGTGTCATGGGGAAAACATATTATATTACTTCATTTCTTCTCTTTTCTGTTCACTTCTCACCTTCACAATCAGATCCTTTTGCCCTTTTTTTGGCCATACCTTCCCGTGACAGTCATAGAAATCTAATATTACTTATTACTTCAGCTTCCTTGTTCCCTTATGATATTCTTCTTCTTTTGAATGCAAGCACTTTCAAGCTCTTTGCAAGAATGTAGTGGAGGTTTACTTGTTGACTATTGCGTTTGTAGAAATTATGTAACTTAAAAAGCACCATTTAGGAATTCCTTTGCAGCTACCCCCTGCCCTCTTTTACATAAACACACACAAACACACACACACACACACAACACACACACACACACACACACACACACACACACACACACGCACACACACGCACACACACACACACACACTTCTTTTCTATGAGACTGAAAGGAGTCTTGGTACATGGTGTACGAAAGACGTGAAAGACCGTTTCTGTTGTTGTTCAGAAAACTAACACCACACCTGAGTAAATACGCCTTCTATGCTGGCGCTAGATAGTTATGCACCCAGGATGCAAATTGTGTTTCCTCTGCATTTGGGGTGAGCGATATTGAACAAAACGCCGACAATGAGGGAGTTCTGTTTGTGGTGACACCCCATTATACAATTATTGTACTTTCAGAGAGATTGTTGCAATATAAATAAATTGAAAAAAAAATTAAGTAAAAGATATTCCACGTTTCAAAAGCCCGACATATTTTGAGGATTTATGGATCGTCAAATCTTGACTTCGATCTAAACCTTTGGCTGCATTAAAGTTGTTGTAGCAGTACAAGCATCGGGTTTGAGACACTTGCATGAGAAGGAGTGCTCAGATTATGAACGAGCCAGGGCGAGTTAATATCTCTGTAATGGAATCCACAGACATTTTGTTATAATGATTAAAAACAAACACCCAAAATGAACAAAAAAACAAAACAAAACAAAATATAACAAAACCAAACCAAACAATACAAAATACAGCAACCCCCCCCACCCAAATAAAACAACAACAACAAACAAACAAAACCAACCCCAACGACACCAAGGTTTCACCGTCAAAATTATGTTATACCCAGTTTACACTGTCAATGGGTTTCATCGTATTTAGTCTGGGCTTACCAGAATTCCTTCATGGATCCCTCTATCAAAAGCTGCAAGTTTGAAATTGTATCGCCGGTTCAACTGTCAAACTTGAAACAAAAACGCGTTTGATTCTGAAAGTCACAGTCAATTAATTTGAGTTTAGTCATATTGAGCCAAAATGGCACACGTCTTTGACCCATCCGTAGAGGATAATCTGGTTGGCCATGATGCAGTTTGATGTATCTAATTGACAGTATGTACTGTGCTTTAATTATTTAAAATATAGTCGGATTTGCCAGCTTATGCTTTCCTTCATAAATACTTAATCGTTTTTCATTAGTACCACAGAAAATTAATGGTGAGCAAAATTTGATGTTCTTTATTGAGAACCAAGATGAATAGAAGGTCATTTACCATTAAGTTGCAGGTTTTTATTCCGAACCAAAGCTTAAATGGAGCAGTTAAAAGCGTTCTAAAGCAGAATTGTTTAATTCATTGGTTATTCGGCAACACCTGATGGCTCGCAGTTTGGGGGTAAAAGAAAACAAAAACAATCAAACAACCCCTACCCCTAACAACAACAACAACAACAACAACAACATCCGGCGGGGATATCTCTTTGGGGAGGATTCAGGGAGGTTGGACTGCCTCTCCCGCAACCCAAGGGAGGCGGTGGCCCTGGAGAAGAGCACGCTCTTCGGTACTCCAAACATTTCGAACGGGTGGGCTGCCACACACACACACACACACACACACACACACACACACACAACAACAACAACAACTACAACAACGATACAACTTTGTTATTCATGAAGAATTTCTTCGATTTAGTTCTTTGTATCTAAAACTTTGAAAGGCATATAATATGCACCAATAATATGAAGTAGAAACATGTATTTTTTTTATTTGTGTGTTTTTTTAATATGATGGTACAAAACGTGCCACAGCATTGCTTTTTTCTGCTGTCTGACATATTTTCATTCGTGTCCGCTACGTCTTGAAACTGTTCAGAGCTTGAAGTGAAAGACGGGATATCAAGAATGGAAATAATATGAGCACTGGAATGATCTACAACCCCTTTTTTCAAGAATAAGCCACATGAGACCTGTGTTTTGGCTCAGGAACAAGTGCTCTGTTTTCTAAATGACCTTCGTAGCTTCTGGAAAGGCGTCTGACAGCAGCAAAGCAACCACAGCAACAATAAAAATGCAGTCCTTACTATCACTACTATTGTCATCACAACCACAGCGACCACTATAACCACCACCACCAACAACAATATAATCACTAAAACTGCCACCATTAGCAACAACAGCATCAAAACAGTAAGCACAACAACAGCGACAACAACAATATCAACAAATCAGCAACACAACAAAACAAAAAGCAGCAACAGTAACATCAATAACATCAACAAAACAGCAACACAATAACAACAACAACTACAACAACAATAATATCAGCAATAACAACAAGACGAAGCAACCAGAGTTTCTGCAAGATCCACATCTGGCACGCCCCTGACGGCTTCCAAGACGCTATAATACTGCTGGGACTTTGACTCACTCAGTGCCCATAGGGGGATCAGTTTTCTAATACAAACCGTTCGCTTGACTCACGGCCTTGGACAAAACGCGTCTGTTTTTGAGGGTCACGGTCGGCACGCTGGCTTCGTTTGGTTTATGCCACAATGGTCGCTTTTCGCCCTCCCTCCAAATCCGAACCGAACCGAACCGATCGTGTCAATGGGTACTGGGTGTCAATATCGAGTGTCCACCATTCTTGGTCAGGAAAGAGGAAGTAGCTCTCTTGGCAAGGATTTGGGGGTACGAGCTCTGTGCCAGAATGCCGGATAAACGATTTCTTGCCAAACATTTACACACTGCACACATTGTTAAGAGAGGTGTTCAACTCATACCCTACAATACTGTTTTCTTCTTGGGAATACGTGCAGCCTGTGTACTTACCTAAACGCGAAGTTTACCTTGGTGGAGGTCCAGTCTGTGCTATAATTCTGAGCTAAAGTACATAAAAAGGTATATTGTTTGAGCAAATAGCTGGAGAGCGCTATAAAGAAACCGACGTCCTGGCTATCCCTACGCCGGGTTTTTTTCTCTAAGTTTTAATGGTGTTGTTTTTTTTAGCACTAAACACCGTAATTACGTCTTTTAAAAAATCTTCTTTTGCGCAAAACTCAAACCAAACATTGTATCGTGGTCACGATCTCTACTGTACTTTCTTCCTTGGCGTTAAAAAACCCTGAATACACGAACACCTTCTTCGGAGACAACATTTTTGTTTTAGTATTCTCAAAGGGGCTATTCCACAGTAACTGACGGGACATTTGGACTATACTTTCCTACAAAGATAAGACTATAATTCAATATCAGTTAATTTTTTTCAACTTAAATAATCAGAACATTTGAAAGACATTAAGAATTATATTAATTAAAAGCAGTCATATGAAAAAAGTACTTCATGCAAATTCTGTGACGTGTTTAGATTCGGCAACTGAAGGGACACGTGATGGTTTTTTTGGTTTTTTGGTCCAGTCAGTGACCGTGGAATAGCCCAAAGAACGACGCATTGTTAGTTCAGTTTGTATCATGTTGGACTACAAAACCGACGACCCTAGTTCCAAACCTCAATTTCTCAGGTTTGTGCTTTTGAGGGGAGGGGGGGGGGTTCAAGGCTCTCCCACCATTTTGCTCCGTCCTATCGGGAAGGCCACCGAATGCCCAAACAACTGCTGTGCGGTGAACTCGCAAGTGACAAATGAAATCTCGGGAGGCCAGAAAAGAAGCACCACCACCGAAAGGAACGCTTGGCGCAGTGCCGTCAGTCTTGCAAGCAGGAACAGCAATATCAACAACAGGGAGAAGCTGACTACCAAAAGAAAGAGTAGACATAATTCAACCACCCCTACCACGATATTCAAGTGTCCCTGCTGCAACAGACATTGTACATCCAAGATCGGATTGCACAACCACATGCCCACCCACCGATGAACTGCAGGATTTCATCGTCATCTTCGGCAAAGAAAGACTACCTGGCAATCGGGAATGAACGTTACATTTGGAAAGCTTTTGTCTAATTTATTCTCAAGATGTTGAAAATGACATTGCAGCTGTAGTTAACTAACTAACTAACTAACTAACTAACTAACTAACTAACTAACTAACTAACTAA
>NW_004797778.1:123401-127191 GCF_000002075.1 Aplysia californica | reverse complement strand
CACACACACACACACACACACACACACACACACGTGCGCGCGCGCAACACACGCAAGCACAAACGCACAAACACACGCACAAACACACACACACGCACAAATACACACATACACAAACATACACACATTTCTCCTTTCACGGAACCCAGTGTTTCTGCGTTCATTCATCTTTTGTGCACCAAATACCCTTCTTTTTCAACATACAGGATGTAATATGTTATAGCTGTTTTTGTGTCGTAACCGCTGTTACACAGGCAAAGCTGAGGGTGTTCATTGGGGGGGGGGGGTCCATAGAACAGGTATATTGAATATTTAAATACATATTTTAAGACTATTAAAATGAAAAGAAAAGGCGCACGCTAAAATGACATTAAATGTCACCATAAAAAAGATATTAGATGAACACCCCAATATTTGGACAGGTATCATTATTTTTAGGTCTCCCTTTTTACTTGCACAGACAAGGAAACCCACAACCGCTCCGACTGATCGAAGAGTTTTACCCAACCAACTGAGATACTTTGTTAAATAGTTGAAGTTCTTTGCTATCCAAGCTACACTCCTGAAATCCCCAGTAGGCACACTTGGGCATGTAAATAGATAAGATAAGTACGAATGAGTCTTCTTCCTCCTCCCATGTCCGAACCATGTGTTATCAGTCTGGGGCCTAGAACCGGCAACCAAATAGAGGGATAATTTTAGGGATGTACCTTAACGCAAGTGCAGAGATATGGCAACACACAGAGCATGTAACGGTTACAGACCATCACGAAGGTGCAATATAAGTTGCGGATACGAGGCTAAAAGGGTTGTGGCTATCGACAAGACAAGACAAGACACCAGGTTTGGAAACTTTCAAACTTAGCAACTGATTCTAGAAGCTGAGAAATCCGAGTTGTAAAGTCCATCCCAGACATGACCAACCATTAAAATACTAAAAGCAAACAATTTGTCAACTGGAGATTCGAACCGGCATCGCCTGCACTCCAGTCTAACAACAATCTGACTGAGCAAATGTGTCCAACATTGCCGGAGAGCTAGCGTTTCTGCAGAAAGTAGTTTAATAGACACTACACTTTCCTAAAACTGTAGCCATTTTGTAATGAACTGGCAAGATAAATCAACAGTTTCAGAATATTTGTGTTATAAATAATGTTGCTAGGAAATCACAGAGTTCAAACTTGCCCTCCCGGTTCGAGCAAAAATGATGAGTACTTCGCCCTACAGACAAAACAAGATAATGTCCCTCAGCCGCCGAAACATTGCTCGCGCTATACGTCCTTCCCCTAACGCTAAGGATGAAAACCTCTGGTTTGAAGACACCTGCATCTTGTGTGTGACAGTGACCAAAGCAACATTGGGACGCGGGGCCAAACGCTCGTTAGCTCAGCTGTGGCAAATGGGACACCAGTGTCGTCGCTTGTGCTGCCCCTTGAGAGATATCATGTGTGTTGTTGGGATCCTTTTGCCCTTTTTTTCTCTTCTTTTTTTTTTCGTTTTTGTACGTTTTTTACATAGAGATAAATGCTATCTGAGATACAGTCATGTCAATTTGGGTAGGAATTTCCAACAGCAATTTTCAAGAAGATGAAACGAGGAAGGAAAACAAGTGTCATTCCATCGCGCTGGGCGGTCACGTTGCAGGAGGATCAAGGAAATTCTGGTTTCGTTTGAATTAGCTAGAATTAAAAAACAAAAAATAAAAATATCCTCAAAAAGCAGCACTACAACTCACAAAAAGACTTATAAGGCACTTCAAACAAACATCCTCCACGTTAAATGGTAAGGAGTGCAGAGCGCGCGACCCTGTACACTGTTTCTGAATCATATGCCTCGACACATTACAACAAACTCATCCCAAAACAAATACTCCATTTTAGAGAACAATCGCCAGTGTACACGTATCCCATCATCATGTAAATGTAAATGAGTCACTGCCAACTGACTGTCAACAGTTGACCTGGTGTTATTGCAAAATTAAGGTCGTCGCGACGTTCTTGTTTTTTTCAGTTTATTCCACGAGAACATGACCAAAGGTAACTGTTACGGTAGGCACTCGCTGTAAACCTGTGGCTCAACAGAGTCCCGGATGAGTTGGCGCACTGCGCGTTTAGATCAAAAGACAAGTTCAAACCCCGGAAAAGAAAGTCATCCAGATTAGTGACTGAAAAACAGGATCAAAACTCAAACTGCAGCGTTTGATATGTCAAAATTGATACCCAGAAATGTTCATACTTCTCAAGCAGATGCTTGGCAACAAGAAATATACGAAGCTTGTTGGTGATATTGATTCATTTTTGTTTGTTTCTTTCTTTCTTTCTTTGATTGACCTGACAAAAGATAGCTCGTCCATCAAAGTCTGAGGAATACATCTGCAGAGGAAATGCGGGCAACTCGGCTCAATGATGACCGCATTTCACCAGAACACAGACCGAGACAACTGACTAGAAACGACGTACAAGGAGACGAGTACACCACAGCAGCCACCACCAACCACTCACATTAACGATTGCTCCCACTGTCAACACATGGAAGGAAGGACAAGAACAACAGACAGGATTGACAGACAGAGGACGAAGCATAAACACACGCCTACAGCCATCCGCACCGTCCTGTATAGTGAACGTCTCCATCCTCTCATAGCTCGCCTTTAGTTAATTGATAAGACATTGGTTTAAGTGTGGGCAGGCACGGTTCGGAGCGTTTCATGAATATTTCTAAAGCTAAAATAGACCTCTCGGAGAATTATTAAAAACGTCAACACTTCTTACCGAAAAGAGACATTGATTAAGAGGCCCTGCCCGCCGGTGTAAAAAGACTAACCTGGATTGGACAGCGAAAACCCAAACACCAAAGAATAAATAAAGATATTTGGGGTTTTTAAAAAGGTAGGTAAGAAAAAGAAATCCAAACTGCTGAGCAAAATATTGAAACCTAAAGCCAGTAAGTAAGACAAAATCGATCAATGTAAAAATCACATGCCGAGTAAGAAACAACCAATGTTTTAGTAAGTGTTTTACGGCACTTGCAACACAAAAAGGTCAAATAAGTGTCGAAGATTAGAGGTGTTACAAGAGAGTAACAAACACAAAAAAGGAGAAACACAATAAAGAAAGAGGGGAGTTAAAGACGATAGTTGTTTGCTAGGAAAGAAGGAGCAAACCATACCAGAGCACCCACCAACCACCCACAGAGACGACCAAACAGGATATAGTTTTGTAAACATTTTTATACCACTGTTCCATCACATGTAACAAAGGAAAGTATGGTTTTATATCCCGAAACACAGACGGGATGCAGCCACACCTGTTTGGAAGATGGGCAAACTAGGAAGATCAATGTATGGTATGTCGTCCCTGGGCCATCGCATTGTCAAACGCAGACAATCAGATCGAGATATTGTTTCGACACAGACTAGACAGCAATTGTGAGTCACACAACAAGAGACTACATACCACGGTTTAAAAACAAAATATAACCACGACTCCTTTAAACATAAAAAACAATGATTTTATTTTCAACGTAAATTTCAGGACATGTGACAGGGCAGTATGGGGTGTCTCCTGCTTTTTGGGGGTCCGGGCTGGACAAGCCTGGTTCTCGTGATTTATAATGTACGTTTTTTATATTATCCATCTTCTACGGATTTGCTTTGTTCTGTGTACGTCGTGTAATTTATAGCAAGCTCTAGAATGACTTCTAGATACGTGTACTGGTTGTATACGAATCACTGACAAAGAGCACACACGGATGCAGGTAAGCAAACACACACACACACACACACACACAC
>NW_004797778.1:122053-123200 GCF_000002075.1 Aplysia californica | reverse complement strand
TATATATATATAAGTCTCGTAATCTCTCTATCTGTCTGTCTATCTGTCTGTCTGTCTCTCTCTCTCTCTCAAACTACACAACAACATAACAATAACAATAATACCAACGACAATAACAACAACAAAACTAAGAAGATACGTATCATCTTTGTTTCTCCATTTAAGCCAGAAAAAAGCCACTATTGACAGAAAGAGCTTTGGTTCAGCTCGGCAAGAACTCCATCGCACCCAGTGTGCAGTGTGTTGTTACGCCCCGTTGTAGAGACACACCCACCCACACACACACACACACACACACAGAGAACTGGGACCAGTGGCGGCGTCATTAACTCCACTCAACCATCATAATTAATCATTACAGTATCGCCATGCCAATGCCAGCCAGCTATACTTACCTCATGCCCGTAAGCCGCAATAAGGCTGTGCAAACAAGCTCTAGGCCGCATAATATTTGCTTCGGATGCTAAGAAACGAAAACGCTCCGCCCTGCACATTGTGGATACTTGGACACTCAGGCCGATGAACAAACGATCACGTTACTTTCTGCGTTTCCTGTTTCAGATAAGATTAAGATGAAGCAAAAAGGGATGGAAACAAAGGACGGGACATTGCGTTACGTGATCACATTCTCCCTTGCTCTAAAGCATTTTTTAAATCCACTTTCAGGCTGTACCACGTGCCACCAGTGTGCTATTATAGTGTTGAAACCTGGGGCTTCAAAAATAATAATAGGATAGCAGTATCAGTATCCCACTGTCTGTCTGGTCCCATAGGTATCCATGATAGAATGTAAAAAACGTGTCTGGCAATGACAAAAGTATCTACTTTTGTAATATGTAATTATCATGCCCGTGTACATACAGTGTAATGTACGTTGTAAAAACTGGTTTTGCAATAACAAAAAAGTATTTACTTTCGTAATCTGTAATTATCTAGCCTATCTAGCCCGTGTACATACAGTGTTATGTACGTGGCCCTAAATCTGAGTCAATGCCCCGTAGCACGGCTAAGTGGACACATTCGTGTGAAAGTGAACGGCCAGAGACAAGTACAGGGCATTAGCCTTTCTTGTCCTGTGTAACTGTAGGGACCAGTGAAGGGGGATTTTTTATTTTTTTTATTTTGGGGGGGTTAATATGAGGAAGAG
>NW_004797778.1:119090-121953 GCF_000002075.1 Aplysia californica | reverse complement strand
TCTCTCTCTCTCTCTCTCTTTCTCTCTCTCTCTCTCTCTCTCGTCTGCTCGTGTGAGTAGTACGATAGGATAGGCTCCTCACCTTGGAAGTAAAGGATAAAAATAATATGAGTTCGAATCTTATAATGGAGAAATTTATTTTCTTAAGTATATTTCATCGAGTACTTTGGTCTGTCTGCTGGGATGCTTTTTCCTACTCAGTCTGACCTGGCCTTGACTTGCATGGGGAAGCAGCCAGACTCCTAAACGACCTAGATTATGTCAATGGGGAATCCAAACACAGTACAATCAATCAATCTACCCCCGTGTCTTACACACCATATCATGACTTTTTCCCCCCCGATAACAGTCGTTTATGAGGGTCTTTCAGAAAAGCTATTATTAAATTCATTTATGTTGAATCGCATGTTCCCTGACCCCTAACTGATTAATAATAATATTTTATGCTCGTTCTTTTTCAGCATTTTTTTAGAATGAACTTCATGTCATGTTCGTATATATTTTACTTCGAATACAATTCGTACAGGCGTTTGTCTGCAAAGTAGCAGTGAAGTATTTGGCCATGTATGCAATAAACGTAGTTTTGATTAAAAGGGTGTTATTCTATTCCGGCGGCAAACTATTTGAATGCTCTAAGCTCAAATATTCCGTCGGCAAACTATTCGAATGTTTAAGCTCAAAAACCAATTTTGTTTTCAGGGCACAGAAAAACCTGTTTGGTTCTTTTAGAAACTATACTTGCATAATGCATTTTTGCTGTTGTTGCTTTTATCAGCATTCAGAATTTCAATTTCAACAAAGTATTTCTCGAGCACGTGCAGCCTATACAGCAGGTTAATTAAGAAGCTGCAGCTATAAGAAGAAATACATAAAATTCTGGTTTAGCGCATTTAAACAGCTTGTGGACTATTTTGTATCTCCGTCTTTCTGATGAAGAATAGAATACCGCTCAGTCTGACCAAGCGCGAAGCAGCCCGCCTTCTGAATTGTGTAAAAGTGTACAAACGTTAGAATTAAACGAGCTTTCTTTTAAGACAGCATACTGTATAAGCCACTATAACTCGATGGAAATCTCCTTCCAAGTTCCTAGAATTTAGCCCGCTGTTCTATTTTTATTCATGTCGAAAAAAAAAGGAGAGAAAGAGAGAGATTGAGAGAGAGAGAGAGAGAGAGAGAGAGAGAGAGAGAGAGAGAGAGAGAGAGAGAGAGAGAGAGAGAGAGTGACTGTGGAGGGAGAGAAAAAGGAAGGAATAAAAGGAAAGGCGATGGCTGATAAAGACAGAGATTACCTATTATAAGTACATTATAAGGAATGTCTAAAATCAATATGATGGCCACATCCTCCTCCCCCGTTCACCCTTTTGTCCCCTTAGTATCTTGAACTCAGAGAATTGATTTATCTGCAATCGTAAATGTAACATTATATCGCAGTGATCGAGTTAAAGAAATACATTTTTTTTAAAGGCACGTTTCATTCCGAATCCAACACACGCAAAATTAAAAAGAACGGAAATTCGAATGGCGAAATCAGGGCGCCTTTCCCACAAACAGATAACACGATAGAACAAGGGCGAGAGAGAGCACACCACGGCTAATGAACATGGGTGTATTCTTTGCCAAGTGCGTGCACAGCACAGACCGTGAGCCAAGTCGATCTGACACAGAGGATGTGGCCCGTGAGATATGAGGTCAGTTTACGATTGCCTGCCCTATATGAGACAGAGACAGAGACTGAGTGAGAGAGAGAGAGAGAGAAAGAGGAATACTATAGGAGCTGTGCGCTGCATATATTATTTGTATTATTGTACAATGCATTGAGCACTTCATTCTGAAAAAGTGCTATATATTGCAATTATTATTATTATTATTATTATTACTAGATCTATATTGTTGCAGTTGATAACGACGTGGTTGCTTTCGCTGCTGCATTGCTTTTGCTGAGGAAGTGCCTTTTTTAGATTCGTTGTTGCTTCTTTTGGTCTTTCTATTTTGCTGGTGTCGCTGTTGTTGGTGGCGGTGGTGATGGTGCTCTTAGTAATGATGGCAACGAGATCAAGGACGTCGACAACGACGATGATGATGATGATGATGATGATGATGATGATGATGATGATGATGATGATGATGATGATGACAGAACTTGGCGGGGATTTTCGGTAAGCTGCTTTGTAAGAACCGTACAAAGAATCTTTTGTCTACTTAAAAGTAACAGCTTCAAACCCAAAAAAGTTTCGCTCCACATGACATACGAAGAACAATAATCTTTTTCAGTAACGTTGCTGCTGTGACGCCAGCAAACCCATGTCAACGCCAGGCTGTAAAACTTGTCAGCGTCGAGGATAACATCTCGAGACGTCGGATCCCGCGGGTCACGGCCGACCGGTGCCCGGTCCCGGGCCTGTGTCACAGCGGTTATCTCCGCCCTCCGTCGCTCAGGGGACACCTCTCACTAGAGATGGGCAAAATCCGGATAATCTATAAGATAACCGGATAATTCTCAATGAAACATTTATCCGAATTCAGACTCTTATCTCTCTTTCCTGACCCGTTTGCCGAAGTGGGTGCACCCCTTTGTTGAAGTAGTGCTAACCCGTTTGTTGAAGTGGTTCTAACCCATTTGCCAAAGCGGTTATATCATAATGCCGAAGAGGGGCGCTAACATATTATTCGGATTTTGCTAAAGCGACTCATTGCCCAGCCCTACCTCTCACGCACCCCCTGTCAGCAAGCAGCAACAGCGAGAGGCGCAGGGCTGGAGAGCACATTCCTCTCCGGGACATGGGTCGTCGCCGAGGACACGTAATTCCTATTCCTCACCTTCAAGACAAATTCTGCACTTCCTCGCTTTGTCCTACCCATTCCA
>NW_004797778.1:115639-118990 GCF_000002075.1 Aplysia californica | reverse complement strand
AGGGGGGGGGAGGAGGGTAGACTACTGGAAAAAATAAACCTGATCGGGAAAACGCTGAATAACACTTAACATGAAAAGATTATTAATTTAAAGAAAAAACAACAACAATTTTTTTGGAACTCATGGAACTGAAAGTGGACAGGACAAAATATTTTATACGTGTTTGTCAGTACAGCCCTGTTATTCATCATTGTGATGATTTGACAAAGAGGAAATGTGAATAAGCAACACAAATAAAGATATAAAGAAGAGTAAGAGGTCCATGTTTTGTGCACCTATTTCACCCCTCCCCCAACCTCCCGATAACATAATATTTCTTCTACGCAGGCCGTAAAATCGAATTCGAGTAGGGTTAGAATTTTTCTAGTTTGTTTCTAAATACTGTTTCTCTGAGCTATGATTTTCTACCTGAAGTGTTTTACTTTCTAAGCAATACACAATATAATAATGGTAATAATCATGGTAAGAAGAGAAAAAGGGATAACAATAACAACACTGGAAATAACAATTGCTAAAACAAAATTTTTCTTTCTCAGTCTTTTCCTAAACCAATCTTTTCCTCGTCTCTCCCCGTCCTTCTCCGGCCTTCTACGACTCTCTCTCTCTCTCTCACCCTATCTGAGTGTGTATATGTGTGTGTGTGTGTTTGTGTGTGTGTGTGCATGTGTGTGTGTGTGTGTGTGTGTGTGAGTGTGTGTGTGTGTGTGTGTGTGTGTGTTCACGCGCACGCACGTGCGTATACGACCTCACACATACATATTATTTGACATAAATATGCAAGTACTGGTAACCACTGACAATCATATCTCATTATCCCGTTCCCATCTTATCTCTCAGTTGACGGGAAAACGCTCGATACTAGTTGACAAACGGGCATGCCGGCCGCCTAGTGCAAACGTCTACTTCCTATTAAAACTAAGACAACAAAAGATAAACTAACCCAAACATCTGTTGAATGTCCGTTACAAATTATCTCTGCCTATCACAGATTATCATATCGCATGCCGCTCCCACTCTAATCACTTAGTTATCAGGAAAACGCTCGATACAGTGCATGCCGGCCGCCTAGTAGAAATTAAAAAAAAAAAAAAAAAAAAAGAATCTAAACTCTCAAACACCTTTCGATTGTCCGTTACAAATTAGTCTGCACCTATCGACATTTCCCTTCCGCCAATTTCATCGAACCGCCATTTAGTGTACGTGCCAGATAAGCGCGCGAACAGCTTTCCAGACAGGCCGGAGAGAATATTTCTCCGTCGCCAGACCACCGGGAACCGCTGCAGACGCTGGGCTGGGGGACACCCCATGACGTCACACGCCGGCGACCAATCAGGGGACAGCACCGCACCTCGCAACTCTCCCCGCGCCGAACCACGCTGTTTCTCGTGGCCCCGCGGACAAATGTTCCTGAAAAGGAGCGCAGGTGGAATATAAAAAAAGAATAACTTCATGAAGGAAAAACCAAAACAACATAAACAGCTCGAGCAAAACCAAACTATATAGCGACATCGACTGGAGGCTGAGGACAAAAGGCTAGGAGTAGGTGTAGAGAGAATCTATTCTGTCTTCGTTCTTTGCCGGAGGACCACGGATATACCTGCGTGACACGACACACACTGCAACAAGTGTGGAGCGCAGACAGAACAACTGAGGTAAATTACCGTCCAACTTCCATACGGAATAAATGTAATAAGAAATCAAGAGATAACCAAAATGCATGTTATTATATAAAAAATATTTTTTTAAATGTGCTTTGAAGAAAAACACAGTAAACAATACGTTGAATAATGCAACGTGAGAAATCTTACATTCCAAAGCTCTTTGTAATAACTGAACACAATATAGGTGCTTAATAAATGAACAAACAAATATGTAAACATATATACAACAATACACAAGTAGAACAACGATGTGCTATGAGTGGCTGAATTAAATAGATAAATAAATAAATACATAAATAAATAAATACAACCACTGCAATCCTGCTTTGAAAAAGCATATATTTACATGTTTTGCATATAGGTAAGCTTAAATTATAACTTAAAAATGTGCTCATCGTTTTCGGTCTTTTCCTTCTAAAACTTGCACTTCTCCTAATCCCTTTTTTCCATTTTTTTCTCTCCCCCCAAAAAAGCAAGAAAACCCCGTTTTTCAAATACACAAATGGCCACATTCCATTTCCTCCATTGCAATTGTTTTTTTAAAAAACAGTTTCCATTGTATTTCTTATCTATTTAAAT
The DNA here is from genome assembly GCF_000002075.1 of Aplysia californica. Taxonomy (NCBI): domain Eukaryota; kingdom Metazoa; phylum Mollusca; class Gastropoda; order Aplysiida; family Aplysiidae; genus Aplysia; species Aplysia californica. Next base: position 116,750 of record NW_004797778.1, on the reverse strand, counting down.
GATTTTTCTTAAATGAAATTATATTCAATGTAGTTTCTTTTACCTACTCAAGAAGCTCACTTGCAATCATATCACAATTTTTTAAGGACAACTTGATTCCGCCGACTATCAAGCTTACATAAATACAGTACAAATATTCAAAATTGGCCACTCTTTGTCCAGGAGAAGAAATGGTTGTCTTAAACAATTGGATGTCTTTGACAGTGCCATTATATAATAGAAAAGACGAGAGGAAGTGGTCATAATTTGTGTAGGGTGATGTCCGGGGCAGATTACAGCAGTTAGAGCAGGTTAGACAGCAGTTAGTGTCATGATTTATAAAAAAGAAAAAAGTGTTCCGTGTCTGTTTTTTGTTATTGACCGTAACACAATTTGTGAATTTCTCTTTGCTTGCTCATTTTGTACCTTTACTTATGTTGGTTGAAATGTTCTTTCTGTCCAATGTATTGACACGCTGTTTACACAGATTTTTAAAAAGTTGTCTCTTCATCACCTCAAAGGGGAGATCGATGTGGACCCCAAGGTTTTTCTTCCTTACAAATGAATATTTGTAGGGCCTGAGACTCATTCAACTTTATCCCCCCCCCAAACTACCCCAAACAAACAAACCAAACAAAAACAACAAAACAATAAATAATAAACCAATACCCCCCCCAAACCCCCCCCCCCCAACCAAACAAAAACAACCCAACCAACCGAACAAACAAACAGACAGACAAACAACCAAACAAATAAACAAACAAACAAAAACAAAACAAATTAATGAAAGGAACCAACAAGTAAAAAATACCGCCTCCCCCAACCCCCCCCCTCCAGTCCTATCTATTTCTTTAAGAAAGGCCGGGGTTTAAAAAACCCCATTGAAAAAAACTAAAAAGTCTCTAAGGTTGAATAAAACTCAATTTCTCTGTGTTCTGTTTGCTTTTACAGTGAAGGTGCTGGTCACCGCCTATCTTCCCCTCGGAGTAGCGCTGGACGCTAACAACGGAAGGTGAACAGAAGCTGTGGTAAGTTCACACATCTATCTATCTATCTATCTATCTATCTATCTATCTATCTATCTATCTATCTATCTATCTATCTATCTATCTATCTATCTATCTATCTATCT